>NC_142933.1:29519797-29527297 GCF_046866305.1 Octopus bimaculoides
AGAATAAGAAGCACACTTGAAGATAAGGGGTTGATTTGTTCGAGTAAATGCCTACAAATCAGTGCCCTGGTATGCCTGCGGTCTAATGACCGAAACATGTATAAGATAAATTTCTCCGACACTGTTATACATAGGCATGCTCTCTCTCATTCTAACTCTCCCCTCTCTTTCGTTGTGTATATGCGCTTGTTCTGTGTGTGTGTGTGTGTGTGTGTGTGTGTGTATGAGTATATCTGTGAATGGTTGTAAATGGAATTCTATCTCATCACATATTCCTTACTGAGACCAACTTTACCTCATATTCCACCGTGGTCCGAAAATATATATGAAAAGAGAAAAATAAAAAACATCTTACTAACGGGATTGATGTAGTCAACTAATCCCCTACCCTTGAAATTGGCGTCCTTGTGCCTAAACTGAAAAGCAGTATTATCACATATCCTAATGCAATGAGCTGGCAGAACCGTTAGCCCCGTGAAATGTTTAGCGGTACGTCGTCCGTCTTTATGCGCTGAGTTCAAATTCTGCCGAAGTCAAACTGGACTTTCTTCATTTCTTGGTCGATAAAACAAGTCCAAGTTGAGCACCGGGGGCGATGTAATCGACTTTCCAACTACCTGAAATTGCTGGCCTTGTGTTAAAATTGGTCGGCCCGAGGCTATACTAGAAAACAGTTGCCCAAGGTGCCACGCAGTGAGACTGAACCAGGAATCATGTCGTTGGGAAACAAGCTTCTTACTAGACAGCCACGCCTGCGTCTGCATACAGGCAGATATAAATGTGTATATCCGTGTGCCCGTATGTATATATGTATGTGAGTGTGTGTGTGTGTATGTGTGTGCGTGTGCGTGTGTGTATGTGTGTGTGCGTTTTGTGCTTGTGTTTTGCTCCTCCATTCGCTTGAAAACTACTCTTGTATTGTTTACGCCTAAGAGACCGATTGAATATTTAGCAGTCGCAAAACAATAAACACTAGGGATTAATTTGAGCGACTAAAACCTGTCCGGTTTGTGCTCCAGCATGGCCGTAATCTAATGACTGAAATAGGTCAATATTGAAAGATGGGACAAATACGAACGCACAAAAAAGAATGATTACATTTGTATTATTTGATCACTTATCACCTCGATGGGAAGTCACGTGGGCTAAAAACCACCACAACCACCACCACAATCATTATCATCATCACCACCACAACCACTACCACAAACATCATCATCATCAACACCATAACCACCACCAATACCACCACCGCCATAACTACCACCACCACCACCACCACCACCACAACTACCACTACCACCACCACCACCACCACCACCACCACAACCACCACTACCACCACCACCACCACCACCACCACCACCACCACCACCACCACTACCACCACCACCACCACCACCACCAACACCACCACAACCACCACCACCACCACTACCACTGCCACCACCACCACCTCAAACATCATCATTACATCCACTACCATTACTAATACCACCAACCACCATCACCACAACACGCACTCACACTCACACACACGCACTCACACTCACACACACATCTACCCATCCATATCTCATTTTATGCATACACAAACACAGAGACACACGCGCATGCACACCACGTACAAGTGTTCTTCATTCCTACATTGTTTAATTTGAGTCAGGCAATGCTTCGATGTACGTTGTTTTCGTTGTCTCTTCATTGAGTTGCGAATGGTTTTCACTCAGACCTAATAACGACGTTGGCAGAGAGACATCCTAGGTTCAAGCTGAGAAGAGTGTACTTGATTTTTCGTGGCTGAATTATAGATGCATGTGACACATCATAATACTCACTCCATACCTGTTTTTGTACATACACAGGTGCGTGACTCCCCACACATATCTCTTTTTTGTGTGGGTTTATATATGCTTTTGCCTTTCGCATACATATATATATAAATATATATATATATATATATATATATATATATATATATATATATATATATATATATATATATATTGATAGGAAGGACAACACGAGAAAGAAAGAGACCTCGATATTATGTAGATAGAGGAATTTATCTGGAAAAATATGTGACATTTATTCAGTAGCCATGATAAAACTCCGAGTTTCGGATGCCGGGGTGGGAGCAGTTATCCGGCCATTGAAAATTCCTGTGAAAAATGAGTACACGAATTTTCAATGGCCGGATAACTGAAGAGGTGTTGGCGTGGGCTCCCACTCCGGCATCCGAAACTCGGAGTTTTATCATGGCTACCGAATAAGTGTCACATATTTTTACAGATATACGTATATATATATATATATATAGAGAGAGAGAGAGAGAGAGAGAGAGGGGGGGATAAAGCCACAGCTTTGAATCTGCTCAGGTTCGTCTCTCTTTGGTATTTCCCATTGAAGAAGGCTAAGGAGCCAGAAATGCGCATATGAGAATCCGCTAGTCGGAAGCACTGGACAGATATGGTGTTTTTACAACTTTTAACTTCAGAGAGGATTTTCGCTCTACCGTAACAACAGTGAATTCGCATTTAGAAGTTAACTTAATTTTTTTAATTCCTAATGACTGCTTGGCGCTCATGTTGCAGTTTTCTTTTTATTATGAACAAGTGGTTCAATACCACAACACAGTCTCTGATGTTGACCATTTCTTGGTTAAAGTTACGGGTTTTAATCTGCTCAGGATTATCTCTGTTCGCTATTTCTCATTGTAGAATTTGTATATATGCAAATACCTATTACATACGGAAATATATATATATATAGATATATATATATATATATATATATATATATATATATATATATCTTGAGTGGTTGGCGTAAGGAAGGGCATCCAGCTGTAGAAATTCTGCCAAATCAGATTGGAGCCTGGTGTAGCCATCTGCTTCACCAGTCCTCAGTCAAATCGTCCAACCCATGCTAGCATGGAAAGCGGACGTTAAACGATGATGATGATACATGCAATCAAGCTTGTTTTACGCAGTTGCATAGCAGTGACAAAGAGAGAAAGGAGAGAGAGAGAGAGAGAGAGAGAGAGAGAGAGAGAGAGAGAGAGAGAGAGAGAGAGAGAGAGAGAGTGAAAAAGAGAAGGAGTAAGTTTTTGTGTGTATGATTCTATTATGTATGTGTGTCTGAGTGTATGTGGGGGAATTCACAGAATTGTGAGAATTATGGACGAACCACCTCTTGCTATTTAATGAGATTCATTACGTATTCAGTTCAAACCCTGCGCTTCCAAGATCTACCTTGTAGCTTCCGAGGGTTGATGAAAAAACGTCCCAGCGTTGAAATGTCATGAATTTCTGGGGGTGATGCGATGTTTGCTCTCAGGCCCCAGAATGTCATGGCGGCATCTGTGCATCTGCCCGTCCCTAGGAATTCGGCGTTAGTCATAGAGCCACCGTAACAGGCATACTGGATTCAGTATAGTGCTATTATACCAATATTATGTATCTGTATACTCTGTATTGTTGACGCACCCACCAATGCATTCACCTACCCACGCACGCCCCCACACACACACACACTCACACAAACGTGCACAGTTCCAGACACACCCACATGCACTCTGTCACACGTAAAAGTACACATACACACAAGCAAAAGCACACACAGACATACACGTGTCGTACACATAGATTCGCAAACAAACTTAGACGCACACATACACAGATACAACCACCAGACGGGCACACAGGCGCAGAAAGATGTATATCTACGCACAAAGATATATCTTGCACTCACACACGGACAAACTAAAACACACGCATTCACACATATACATACATACATACACTCAGACACTCACACACACCTGTATGCACAAACATACATACACAAAGAGACACGCAAAGACAAACACACAGTCATACAACCACACACACAGGCACATACACTGACACTAACACTCACACACGCACGCACGCACGCACCTGCTCCCGCGGACCCTGTCTTACACTCTCTCTCTCTCTCTCTCCCATTGTCTTTCTTTCTCTGCAGCGTAACTTTCATTAAACGGCATATCGAAAGGTCTATGCCTGCATACATACGTAAATATACAAGAACAAACAAACATATCTACACACACACTCACACATACACACACACACACACACACACTCACACACACACACACACACACATACTGATATACGCATGTATATATAATTATATACACATTTATATATACACACACATAGTTATATATGTATGTATGTATATATATATATATATATATATATATATATATATATATACACACACACATATATAATTATATATATATATATATATATATACATATGTATGTAGTTATATGTATATATATATATGCATCTATGTATATATATATATATATATATATATATATATATATATATATATATATATATATAAAACTACATATATGTATATATATATATATATATATAATCGTAAATATACAGGGATTAGCATTGAGTTGCTTCTCCAACATACTGATGATAAATGGTTTTACCGATAAAGGTTTTTTCATACTGAACTACTTGGCAAAATTGTTAATTGTTAATTCTATTATTAATTGACGATTCCCTGCCCTTATTCTTGTATATATATATATATCAATATATATATATATATATGATATCAACTTAGTGGTAAAGACACCCCCACAAGAGAGTACCCCTGAAATAGAAATAGAAACTAAGACTATGGAGAGCATCCAGCGAATAGCTAACTCCATCCACCAGAGTATTAGAGTTACGATAGACTACCCTACTAAACACCCTAACCATAGATTACCTGTATTAGATACTGAACTCTGGCTAGAAACTAAGAACAATAAAACCAGAATCCTCCATTCACACTATACAAAACCTATGGCCTCCAAGTACCTGACCCACCGGAACTCGGCTATTGCGGACAATGCCAAATTCAACATATTGATGGCAGACCTCGTCAGAGTAATGCGAAATGTCTCCTGCATGTGCGACCCTACAGAATTAAAGAGACATATACAACATTTCGTCCACCGCATGCAGTTCTCGGGTTACAGCCATAAAGAAAGGATCAGGGTTTACAAAGGAGCTATGAAGAAGTTTGAAACAATCAAACGCAACGATAGGAATGGGATTTGCCCACTCTATAGGAGCAAATCATGGAACACCATAGAAAGAACTAAGAAGAAAATAGGGAAGGCAAGCTCATGGTACAATAGCCATAAGTACCAAAGCGTCATGTTCGTCGACACCACCCCTAGAGGCGAACTGGCGTACCGCTTTAGAAGGGCCCTAGACAAACTTAAGCTAAGAATTAAGGTTGTTGAAAGGCCAGGCAACCCTATCAAATCCCTTATCAGTAGAACATACCCTTTCAGTAGAACCCCCTGCACTGATAGGAACTGTATCGTATGTAGATTTAGCCCACAAACGAACTGCAAAACCAGAAATGTGGTCTATAGTATAAGATGTACAGAGGGACGATGCAGAAATAAGACAACGACATATGTAGGCGAAACAGCAAGGAGTATAGGGGAGCGGGCAAACGGACATTGGAGGGAACTTAAGGAAGGGAAGAACTCATCAGTTCTGTACCAGCACGCTGAGCAAGAACATAGAGGCTCAATCAACAACATAGAAATTAAAATCTTATCTACACATAGCAGTGATGCAGCACTTAGACAAATTACTGAAGCTACAAACATAATAGAAGGGAAACCTAGCCTGAATAGGAAACTAGAATGGAACACTAACATACGCCACTAACAAACCACAGCATGTGACAACATGTTACCCATAAACCAATAATAGGAACAAAGTATAATACAATACATAGATAAACAAATGGAATTAAATACTACATACGTTAACAAAATTTAATTAAACACATTAAAAAAAAAACAAAAAAAAAAAAAAACACACACACACACACATGAACATATAAATAAATAAAAGCTAATACAAATGAACACGTATTAACAGAGAATATAGGTGATACAGACACTCCCCATACACACATGCACTTACAAAAGACACAGACACATTGAAGGACACGCATGCGTAGACACATACAATAGGAATACAAAATACAAAATGGCTGATAGTTAGCAAGGTGAGACACACATAAGAAAGAAGGAAACAAAGGACCACTGATGAGGTCACAGAAGTGTGACGAAAGAACTCTGGCCGAAATAAGATTAAGATTAAGATTAATGTAATATAAAGCTGAAAAAAAAAAAAAAAAAAAATTAACACCAAATATACAGTGCGTGTGTTTTTATTGGCTAAACTGGCAATATGACCATCCCCAAGTACAACAACATATATATATATATATATATATATATATATATATATATATATATATATATATATATATATGTATATACATATATATATATGTATGTGGTATGTATGTGAGTATATATGTATGTATGCATGTATGTATATGTATATATATTCTTTTACTCTCTTCTACTCGTTTCAGTCATTTGACCACGGTCATGCTGGAGCACCGCCTTTAGTCGACAAATCGATCCCAGGATTTATTCTTTTGAAGCCTAGTACTTATTCTATCGGTCTTGTTTGCCGAACCGCTAGGTTACGGGGGACGTAAACACACTATCATCAGTTTTCAAGCGATGTTGGGCGGGGTGGGGGGGACAAACACAGACACACAAACATATACACACACATGCATATATATATATATATATATATATATACACATACGACTGTCTTCACTCAGTTTCCGTCTGCCAAATCCACTCACAAGGTTTGGTCGGCCCGAGGCTATAGTAGAAGACACTGGCCCAAGATGCCACGCAGTGGGACTGAACCAGGGACCATGTGGTTGGTAAGCAAGCTACTTACCACATAGCCTCTCCTGCACCTATGTGTATGTATATGCATGGAAATATAAATGCACATACTCTTTGTGTGTAGCAGTGTTAGTATTGTGTGTATATGTGAGTGCATTTGTGTGTATGTGTGTGTCTGCTAGTGGGTGTGTGCACTTCTATGTGTATCAGCCACCATGGGTCTCTTACATCTATACTTTAAATCATTTCCTAACTCAAAGATATGAACGCACCACATAATATCTTCTATTTCAGTTTCAGCCCCAGTTAGCTTGTATTACTATCCACACTCAAAAAAACTAGTAAAAATTTTTTTTTAAATAGCAGTCAAATCTTATCTTAAGAGAAACCTACACCCTATCATATATATATATATATATATATATATATATATATATATATATATATATATATATATATATATATATATATATATATATATATATATATATATATATATATATATGTATATATATGTATATATATAGACACACACACACACATACACACACACACACACACACACACACATACAGATACACACACACGCCCATATATGTATGTATGTATATATATATATATATATATATATATATATATATATATACATACATACATACATACATATATACATACATACATATTTACATACATAC
>NC_142933.1:29532297-29547297 GCF_046866305.1 Octopus bimaculoides
TCTATCTATCTATCTGCCTATTGAGTTATCTATCCAACCATCTATGCATGTTTGTATGTATGTATGTATGTGTGTATGTATATGCGTATGTGTATGTATGTATGTGTATGTATGTATGTATGTATGTATGTACATACGCATCTATCTTTGTATCTGACCATCTAAGTGATCGACTGTGTATAGGCTACCGTTGGCGTGTGGGTGCGTTAGATGTGCGGTTACATATTTAAACATCTGTCTGTCTATCTTTAGCATCCATGTGTGTCTAACCACGTATCTATCCTGCAATTTATCGATGTGTTTAATCTGCATACATACATACATACATCCATACATACATACACATATTCTTTATCAATCTTTATGTAATAAAGTATTATATACACACTCATACAGTTCTGTACATACACCCACACACACATACACATATGCTCATACATTTAACACATATGTTAACGCATATAACCAAATCTCCGCCATTTGTCCCGTAACAGAGATCAACGGCATACATCACGCAAGTACATCGTATGCAAGTAAAACATCTCCTCCCATACTCATATATCTAACGCGCCCCCACACACAAACACAAGCGCACACACACACACCCTAGCCTACATACAGTCGATCAATTACGCGCATTGAATATATGCACACCATACATGCACACAAAATCGTTGTAATATCCCTTCCTCCGACGATAGTTTCAGAAGCCATTTCGCCTTATGTAATGGAAGACGTTCGCCTTTCTCTGCCCTTTATTTGTGCCTTCTTCCAGTTCCCATTATGTTTTAATAAATCATACGCTAACCCTTTGACCTAAAAGCTAATCTTAATCCGAACCTTGATCCCGTACTAACAGCTACATATCCTTTTATATCTCGTCTACATGCCCGTAAGGTCTAACTTGCATTCACAAACAAAAACAAAAACTCACATATTGCATACACACGCACACATTTACACAAACACGCTCATACACTCACATTTATAAAGAGAAACAAGAATATGAACAACATCAAGAAAACAACTATAATAACAACAAAATCTGCAATAATAGAATAATGATAATAATAAATCTTGGAATAAAGGCACAGAAAAGATGGCGAAGAAAAATAAACAGATGATAAAAAAAAAACTAAGTACAATATCACACAAATCAAGCAAGCTGCTGAAAGGAATAATAAAGATAGTAAATAATAATATTAAAGATAGCAATATTAATGATAATATATGTATATTGTCATAGGGAGGAAAATTATAAAATACATATAATGATAAAAACGTTGGTAATAATCCGAAAACCAATGATAATAATAATAATAATAATAATAATAATAATAATAATAATAATAATAATAATAATAATAATAAGAAGAAGAAGAAGAAGAAGAAGAAGAAGAAGAAGAAGAAGAAAAAGAAGGGGAAGAAGAAAAGAAGGGGAAGAAGAAGAAGAAGACGGAGAACTAAAACAATAATAATAATAATAATAATAATAATAATAATAATAATAATAATCTTAATGAAATAGAAATAAAAAAAAAGAAGACATAAAATAACCACGAAAAGGGAGACAGAGAAAAAGCAGCAGTAAAATATGAAGAACAAGACAGAAAAGAAAATGGGAAGCTATGTTGGAAGGTTAAGAAAAGAAAATATACGAAAAGAAGAGGGAAAAATAAAGAATAAAAATATGCATAAATAAAGAAATGACGGCGGGAGGGCATAAGGGTTAAGGTTGTCTGTTAGAAATCATTTTCCAGAACACAATATCGGCTCTGAATCCCCAACTAAACCCTTGACATCACCCTTATTCTTCCATCCTTTCCTCCACTTCTCTTCCCATTGATGGGAGGTGTTGAACCGTTCACTATCGCCGGACGCCATTTCTGTATATTATATTATTTTCCCGCGCGCTTCGCTTGCTGCGGTATCATTTTTCATAATTTTATAATGGCGCATGTTTCACGATTTCCTTTCACTTCGTCCCCAGTTGACAGCAGCTAATATGGCTGTCGTATTGTCGTTTGACGCTTCTTCTCCTTCTCCTCCTCCTCCTCCTCCTCCTCCTCCTCCTCCTCCTTCTCACACTCTGCTATTCTTTAAATATTAGGCCAGAGACGAAAAAGAATTAATTACCTTTCAGGAAGCTTACTATATACACCAACCCTTACTTCCCCCCAAAACTGTTTACTACCATCCCTGCTACCACCCAAATCCAACAACATCACATCTGTCGAAACCACCACCACCACGACCACCACTACCGCCGCCGCCATAACCGCTATCATTTCCGCGATCATCTTCGTCATCTCCAACATCACTGACTTCTGCGACTACAGAAATATAACCAGTTCTACTATAATGCGCTGTCAGTTCCGTATCTCTCTCTCTCTCTCTCTAAGCACATTGCCATGCGATATACGACAAGCAGTAAGCGGCTGGCATGTCTTTATAACTATAGCTCACTATATTCAGTTCAGGGCTGAATTTGCTGCACTAAAACATATCTGATGGAGGCTCTTATATAGCATAATAAACAAAAAGGTATGAATATCACAGAATCCTGTTTTCCGTAATCACTACAATTGTCGTCATTGTCACCACCAAAAAGCTCTTGAAATAAAAGCAGATATGATCGTACTGTATGCAAGAACACGCGCACACATATGGATTACTATTAATCATGAAGACGATGATAATGATAATGAAAATGATGATGATGGTGATGAAGAGGAGGCAGAGACAAAGAGACCACACACACGCACACGCACACACAAACACACACACACAAACACACACACACACACACACACACACACACACACACACACACACACACGCATACGCACACATGTACTAGGTTAGAGCTTCGGGCTCACAATCATGTGATAGTGAGTTTGATTCTCGGACCGGGCTGTGCTGTGTTCTTAAGCAAGACACTTTATTTCACATTGCTCCAGTTCATTCAGCTGTAGAAACGAGTTGCGACGTCACTGGTGCTAAGCTGTATCGTCCTTTATCTTGGATAACATCGGTGGCGTGGAGAGGAGCGACTGCTGGTCTTCATGGGCGGCTACTGGTCTTCTATAAGCAACGTTGCCTGGACTTGTGCTTCAGAGGGTAACTTTTAGTTGCCATTCCATGGTCGTTCATGACGGAAGTGGGGTTTTTATCCGTGTATGTGCACGTGCGTTTGTATACCTCAATGCATACAAACATTGTGGAGATTGATATTCTATTCAGACATGCTCTTGTCCGTTTTATGGTCAACGTAACATTCCATGCAAGTAACTTTGTTTTCTCTTATAGTTTATTTCATTTGTGATCCCAATTTGTGCAGGAAGTGGATGGCAGCATTTCTTAAGGACCTGGCGTATAGATTTTTAAGTTGTTTTCCACATTGGTCTGTCGTTTAAGAGCTTGTAGCAAGGAACTGATTCAAGAGGTTTACCATCGATATGAATTTAGGATAAAGATGAGGTTTTGAATCGGTCGAAATTTTGACACTTCGATAGATTGAGCTGCGGTATTCGTTCCGGCTTCCTGCTCTCAATGTGAGATGCTACTGAAGCCAAATTTACTTTTCATCTTTTCGGGATAAGTAATGAGCTACTTCTTTAACATAGTCGAATGCTCTTCCATCCATTTAATATCCATGTGTCATTGTACAATGACCCGTTTATCCTCGTATCTCTCAGAACAATCTGCTCAGGTACCATTCCATAAGCAGGTATGTAGTTGACTTCTCGCTCGATTCAGTTATAAAAACAAGGATCTCATATACTTATGTTCGTCCTCAGTCAATCAAGTACAGATCCAATGACATAATGGCCAGATCTTCCTCTAACTCCTCTGACGAAATCATATGATAGAAGTCTCATTATTTAAAATTATGTTACCCTATTGTCCGTACGCTTTCTGGGGAAATTTATAAGTTGACACCGTTTTTGTGATTTACTGCATATAGACCTTCTTTTCATTGGAGCAGGTACATATTGAGGAATTCTTATTATCTCACGACGTTTGCATATTATGAAATAGTGTTATTGTTGAGCTTATCGCCCTTTTGTTTTATTTCAAATATCTCCAACAAGTGTGACTGTCTAAGTTTCAAGTTCCGTGTGCTTCCCGTGTTTGTTTATGATACTGTTATCATCTTTACTTACATCTATCAACGAGAGTGAATACTACAAGTGTCTAGTTTTCAAAATTATGTAAACAGTTTAATAACTTACAAATACAACTGTTCTATCTAAGGTCACCGGAATAGACATGCAAATGTTTCAAAACTTCTTGTTCAAAAATAAATTAATGAAAACCTGATAATGTTAACAAAAGGAAACAACTTTGCTTTGATAATTTATGTAGGATCACTTGGTGTGTGTGTGTGTGTGTGTGTAATAGAAAACGAAATTCTTCTTCTTCTTCTTCTTCTTCTTCTTCTTCTTTTTCTTCTTCTTCTTCTTCTTCTTCTTCTTCTTCTCATCATCATCATCATCATCATCATCATCATCATCATCATCATCATCATCATCATCATCATTGAGTGAGAGAACAGTGCATGCCATCAAAGTGACACTGGGGTAAAATATACGAAGCCCGGTGTACTCATCATGACTACCCGTCTGATAAGGGTACATCAGGCACAAACATCACAACCATGTGCGTGACATGGTGATCTCATATCAAGGTTAACAGCGCATGACCTTGCAAGTGGGGGCCCAGTTAGAATTTTCTTCAGGTCAAGTAGCCCATCCCTGAATAAGGTTTGTTTAATGATGTTGAACAAAACATCCATGTTTCCAGAGGTGTATTATCCAAACCCCCAAAGAATTCCTCTCAACACAGGGCTATGTTTTTTCCCCAATACTTCTGGTCGTGATCAGAGATGCACATATCGTCAGCCACTAAAGACATACTCAGCTGGTTAAGGTTAAACAACTAACAAGCAAATATGTGGAACTGAGCAGAATATTTGCTGTAGCCCATCGTTTATACCAAGACAAAACAATGTACATAATAACCATTCCAATCAGTTAAGATGAGAAGCCACGAAAGTCACTGCCTGGTACTGCACCAGGGCATTTATTATCATTATTATCATTATCATCATCATTATTATTATTATTATTATTATTATTATGAAACTGTAATGTATATTCTATGAGCTAATATTTATGTATACAGTTGCACGTGATCAACTTTGTAAAAAGTTACAGATATACTTTTTCTTAAGTGTTTAAGATCGTCATTTGTGAGATCCAAGATATACTACGATTGGAAATGAAAGTCTACAATGTTTTGATGCTATAATTTCCTCAATCAGGACTAACCTGGGGCTAAACGACAAAACAATAACAATTAAAGCAGTAATGTCAGTCATTGAAAAATTACAACAAAATCTTCAGCGACAGGAACACGATAAATAAAGACAACAGAATATATAACAAGAAGAATAATAACGAAAAATAATTTCAAATACGATATATAATATCAACAGTCGTACAATCATTTTATCAATGACATTGTTGTTATAAATAACGACAACAATAACAACTATATAACAACAAGAGAAAGTTAAGTAGAAGCAGCAACGGTAACAATAACAACAAGAAGGAACACAACAATAACGACGACAAAACAATAGCGACAATACAGGGAACAATGCTAACAATAATAAGAACATCAAGAATAACAACAATGAGAAAAACAACAACAGCAACAAAAATAATAATAAAACAATAACGATAACGGCAGGAGCAATACAGACAGGAACCATGACAACTTTCACAACAATGGCGAATCCGTCTTTGGCTTAGACCGTAAAAAAAAAAAAAAACAAGAAAAATTCACGAAACAAAAAAAGAAATTAATAAGAAAAAAAAAACAAACATAAAAAGAAAAGAATGAATAAATGAAATTTATGCAAAAAAGCGGGGCAACCATTATTTATTTATTCCTTGTCTGGCGATTTTGTCGTAAAACGTCATCAGTGTCAAAATACTATGCTAATATGGCGTTATGAATAAAAACAGCTTCCAGAGCTGTCGAACAGACGTCGACGGAAGCAAGTTATAGCTTTAATGTATATGTGTGTGTGTGTGTATGTATGTATGAATGTATGTATTGGTGTGTGTGTGTGTGTGTGTGTGTATGTGTATGTGTGCATGTGTGTGTGTTTTGCAGGAGATGCAGCTAAAGCATAGTCAGATTGTAAAGGAAATCCTGTAAGTGGAACATCCTCAACTTCTTCTTCTTCTTCTTCTTCTTCTTCTTCTTCTTCTTCTTCTTCTTCTTCTTCTTCTTCTTCTTCTTCTTCTTCTTCTTCTTCTTCTTCTTCTTCTTCTTCTTCTTCTTCTTCTTCTTCCCTTTCCGTCCTCGGTTTTTATATCTAACGCCACCGCTGCATCTCCCACATCAGGATCACTACCGCTAATATAATCGTTATCCTTTTCACCACCACCACCACCACCACCACCACCACCACCACCACCACCACCACCACCACCACCACCACCAACACCACCACCACCATAACCACCACCACCGCCGCCGCCACCACCACCACCTCCGGCTATATCTCAAAGTCAACCAAAATATCCCCAACCCGCTACTCCAGCAACACGTCCCTGTCAACGTCACCTCTGCGATCACCCCCCCCCCACCGTCACCATCATTATAATCATCAAAAACAACGCCAACAACTCTGTGACCATCACCGACACCACTACCACCACCGCTACCTCCACCACCACCACCACCACCATCATCTCATCAAACCCACCGTCAACATAATGTTATGGCCACTGCCTCCACCACTATAATCCCTATCAGCATTAACAGTCCCGGCACTACCGCATACACCATACCATTTTCGTACCCGCCATCACCACCATTTATTTTTGCTCTATTCATTCTTATTTTCTACATTTATTAGCATACTAATGGCAGAAAAATGTCAGAAACGTTAGAGTGCCATGAAAAATGATTGGCAGCATTTTCATTCTCTTCTTTGGGATCAAATCGGGATGATGTGTTTTTTTTGTTTCATCTCTTTAAGTTGTCTATAATGTCATAGGATGAAATTAACCAAATGTAATCATTGCATACTTGTAGTAAACTACAAAACATATTGTACTCTAATTAATGTTGATTTCAAATTTTGGCACAAAGCCACAAAGTTCGGGAGGATGGTTTAAGTCGATTACATCGACCCCAGTAGTCAAATTATTTTATCGACCCCGAAAGAATGAAAGGCAAAGTCAACCTCAGCAGAATTTGAAGACAGAACGTAAAGACGGACGAAATGCTGCAAAGCATTCTGCCCGGCGTGGCGTGCTAACGATTCTGCCAGCGCTCCCCTTTATACTATAGATTTATTACTTGTTTAACGCGCACACATACACACACATACATCTATATGTACACACACACACATACAGGGTTTTCCAACACTGTAAACTCATTTTAACTCTTGAAGACTCACTTGATGTACCTGTCATTTGAAATATAATACTTTAGACATAATGCAGGTAGAACAAAGAAAACTCATCCTATAGTGCTGCTGGAAGTTTAAAAACGCAGCCAAAATACGAAGACAGCTTAGGAAGGCATGTCAAAACATTGACCTACGCAACTTGCCGTCACTTTGAACTAGAAATAAGTTTGAAGTAGAAAGAACTGATCATATTGTTCACAAGGAAGTTCCCGAAGTCGATGGACATCGACAAGCTCCAGGAAAGTAACAAAAATACTGTACTAGAAACGTATTTGCTTAGTTGAAGAAAATCTGTGCGACAAGCTAATAGTGAGAGAAGAACTGAAAAAAATCAAGCATCCATCACATTTTGAAGTGCTGTCACTGGAAAAGTGATATTTCTTCGAAAGTCTATACACTCAATGAAAATGATCTGGACCAAAGAGTGGAGCTTTGCGAGGGCAACATTTGAATTGAACGGCTAAATTAACTTCCATAATTGCATCCATTCGGAACTTGATAATCTGCATATTATGGTGGAGCATTTTCTATGAGCTACAATACGGTGCGGCTCATCATTAAAAGGGTTAATTGAACCGTTCAAATAAATGGGACCTGGTACTGTGACAGGTTTCATCTGAACTTGCTGCGACAATGTCTCACGCCAAGCATTCAAGATGACTTTGAAGATGTAGTGTTTCATTTCCGGGAAGATGGGTAACTCCCATACTCTCGTAGTAATGTAAGTGTTTGCTTTAATGAGGATGTGGATTGGACGAAGAAGTTCAGCAGATTACTCTCCGCATTCTTGGGATCTCACAGCACTTTTGACTTTTTATGCTGATAATTAAAATATAAATCATAGGGTACAAAAACAGCAAGAATCGATGAATTATGGGCTTGCTTTACTTGGACCAGAAGTGTCATCAGATTGTCAACAAGTGTTCATATAAAAATCTTTTCTGAATATTCTCGCTTACCCCAAATTGACCATATTCTGTTACCAGAACTGGCACCAAATTATTCGACTGAAGCGACTCTGAATTAAAGACTTGATTTTTTTTTCCATATCCCACTGATTGTGTCATTTCTTTCTATCTGAATGTTATGCTCCATTGAAAGTCAACTCCGTATTCTAGAGAGCACAGCCTATGGAAAAAGTCGCTAGTTTTAACATAAACAGACACGCTTGCAAAGAGAATTGATTTCTCTGCCTCCTTCTACTCATCCACTCTGTTTCTTCAACGAATTATCCTTAGCTAGTTTCATTCTTTTTCTCCGACCATCTAATTCAGGCGTTAGCAATTTTTTTTTTTTTGCAGTTGTTCACATTTGGTACTTTTTTTTCTTGTATTGATAATATTAAGCAACATGTTCCTATCAAAAATTACTGGTCTTGTAGCTTAATCAGGAAACATCATTATGATTTATGGTTTGAGATAACGATGACAAACTAGTTAAAGCGTTGGAAAGAATTGCATTATCGTATTTGAGTTTCTTTATACTCAGAGTCCAAAGCGCATCAAGTATAACTTCTCATTTCATCGATTAGAGGTCGATAAAATAAAGTACCAGTCAAGTACTGGGCTCGATAAAATCAACTAAACCCTCTAGCAAATACTCTATTTTTGTGTCAGGCGAGCTGAGAGAGTCGTTTGCGCAAAGTCGGGCAAAGTTCTTATCGGCATTTCGTACGTCCTTCTCGTCTGAGTTCAAATTCTGTCGAGGGTCGATAAAATAAGTACCAGTTGAACACTGGATTCTGTCTAATCGACTTACTTGCCGACCCCAAAATTGCTGTCCTTCTGCCAAAATTTGAAACCATTATTGAAAATAATAATAATTGTTTTAAATGTTGGTACAACACTAACAATTCTAGGGGGAGCATGCTTTTCTTTTACATTGAGCCCCAATACTTCTTCTTCTTCTTCTTCTTCTTCTTCTTCTTCTTCTTCTTCTTCTTCTTCTTCTTCTTCTTCTCTTCGCTTTCCCCTCCTATTTATCCTACCATTTATGGTCTACATGCCAACTCCACCGCACAGGCACACATACACACAGACACAGACACAGGCACACACACACACACACACACACACACACACACACATACACACACAAACACACATACAGACACACAGACAAACACACAGACACACAGACACACACACCGACACACACACAGACACACACATAGACACACACACGCACACACATTTTCCTCCTTTGTACACAGTCCGCTCAGCCACCCCACTCTTACCTAAGCATTTACATCATTTCACCGTACAAAGGCAAGTGACATCAACCATTGTTCTCCTATCAGTTGTAGTGGCGGGAAAATATTGCAAAAATATATTGAAAGGCTGGGGAGGACCCATGCACTTGTATATATTTTGTTTTTAGTGCTCTTAGCTCCAGTTGAATTATTGATGTCAGTTATGGGGTTGGCAGTTTTGATATTTATGATGAAGGCGTTGATAGCGTTTGGGTCAAGCTGATAATGTTATTGATACTGGTGTTGTGGTTGTTGTCGGGGGTGTTTGCTAGAGTTGTTGTTGTGGTGGTTTAGTTCTCGATCAGATGATGTTGCAGTCGTGAATATTCCACCTTTTCACGGACGCAGCGTATCTACCAGTACCTTATAAAATGTATTATTTCATTTTTTAGGCGTGGCTGTCTGGTAAGAAGCATTTCTTCCCACCTACATCATTCCAGGTTCAACCCCTTTGGTCAAGTGTCTTCTACTAAAGCTTCTGATCGACCAAAGCCTTGTGAGTAGATTTGGTAGACGGAAACTGAAAGAAGCACGTCGTGTATATATATATATATATATATATATATATATATATATATATATATATATATATATATATATATATATATATATATGTGTGTGTGTGTGTGTGTGTGTGTGTGTCTGTGTATGTCTTTGTGTCTGTGTATATTGCCCCTCACCGCTTGACCACTTGTGCTGCTCTGTTTACGTCCCCGTAACATAGTGGTTCGGCGAAACAGACCGATATAATTAGGCTTAAAAAACTAAGTGCTGGGGTAGAACTGTTCGACAAAGACACTGCATCACCGCAGTCAAATGCCTGAAACAAATAAAAGTATTAAAAAAATAGTGTCAATCGAAGATGATTTGGTTGTTATTTCTACGTGGTCAAGCAACCACGTAGAGGCTGTCTCTTAGACTCTGGGTATTGCAGTCGAATAAAGTTCAGAGGATGAATGTCAATGTACGCATGATTGTTGTCGTGTTCATTTTACTGATGAAAACTTGTCATATAAATATCATTTTTGTGGTGTTGGTAATTCATTGCATTTCTTTATCTTGTTTTTGTTCAGAATTGTTTCTCCAGCTTTCCTCTTATTGTCTTTGTAACTTTTTTCAATAATGTTGTAAGGTGGTTGATAATGTGATTGCCTTAAATAACTATAAGCGCTTTATTAACTAAGTTCTAGTCGTTCTTAAACTTACTTTACGTTTTTATTATTGCAGGTCTAATGAAATAAGCAAGAGTCAAGAACGAAGGCTCTCGTCCCATTTGAAACCGTTATCATTAAAACTTTATGCATGTGTATATATATATATATATATATATATATATATATATATATATATATATATATATATATGTTCGAAGGTTATAAAGGACACAGGTTTCGTGTGTCACATAGCTAGCTAGAGGCGATGGCTTCTTGGAGCTAATTCACGGCAGCTTTCGTCCTAATTTTGGGACTGCCATGTTGGCTTGGCGATAACTATTAATTTCCAGTACCGCTGCCGTAGTCTCCTTTAGAGAGACTTAGAAATATTAATAACTCTATTTCTGAAAACCAGTGGATAGATTCCACTGAAATTAGATAAATAACTTTCGAACAGATAGTCAGCAGCGCCGCCTGGCTAGGGCTTGGCTGCTCTGCATTGACAAGGGGCAACACCCTGAAACTAGTCTGCAAATGCCAAACCAGCAGGGGGACACTGCTGACCTCCCCTGTTCGAAGGTTACAAAGGACACAGGTTTCGTGTGTCACATAGCTAGCTAGAGGCGATGGCTTCTTGGAGCTAATTCACGGCAGCTTTCGTCCTAATTTTGGGACTGCCATGTTGGCTTGGCGATAACTATATATATATATATATATATATATATATATATATATATATATATGTAAATACGTATGTGTACTGGCCTTGATTATATCGAGGGTGCACCATGATTTCGGGAAAAGTTATTTTATATCATACAAGATAACTGGAAAGAGTAAGACAGGAAGGGCATCTGGCCGTAAAACATTGCCCCAGAAAACTGATCTAACCCATCGTAGCATAGAAAAACAGGCGTAAAACGATGGTCATAAATATTTTTAATCAAATATATTTCTCCTTTGTTCATAATTTACTCCATAGTTTTGTCGATGCTGTTTTTACTATTTGTCATTAGTGTAGATGTTACTGCTTCTGCTGCTGCTGCTATTGTAGATACCAGTTCTGTTTTGGATGCCGTTGAGTTTGATATTGCAAATGCTGTTGTTCTTGTTGTTAAGCGCCACACCATCCCAAGTTGAGCGAACATATAACCAAAGACATTGTAGCCTTGATCATTCAAACTTCTGACTGGTATCAGCTATCTCGGTCTCCATCTTTTAAGATGACTGAGTGGAAGATGATTTGGTGTCTATTTCTAGCAGATTATTCGACCATATAGAGATTTCGTTATTGGCACGTTTTTACTAAAGTTTATTCTGTTACTAATGTTGTTGTTGTTGTTATTCATAACATTATTCTTTGTATATAACTGCCGCCCAAAATGCCGCTCTCCATTGGTTTTATAGCTGCTGTTAATACTTCAGTCCCTGCTACTGCTGCCCCAATGAGTTGTCGCTCTCCTCTCACCAACACTACTTTTGTAATTGTCGCTACTTTTGTCACTGCTGCCACTGTTACTAGATTCTTTAAACGATAAGTCCAAGAACTTTATGGCCTCCCATTGACAAAGGACCGAGACCCTTAGCCTATTGTCCAAGCTTGATGGTACATTCGGGAATATCCAATGAATAAAACGGGCTAGACGTTTAAAATGATTGTGACGTAATGATCGCAGGAGGTGCTTTGGTATAAAATACCAATTATATATTTTTATCAAAAAGACTGTCAATCACATAAGGGTTGATGTTGGGTTAAGTGGTGTATATAGGATACCAGCGGTTGTTATTGCTCTGACCGGAATAGAGACGTTGGTTATTACTGCTGTGTTTGCTTTATAGAATTTGGTCATATATTCTTCGGCTGTGGAATTTTTTCTTCAATATTTTATTTAACGTTTTTTCCTATTCTTTTCGCGGAGATGGTTGCGCTATTGTTGATGTTGTTGTTGTTTGACTCACACCAATCTTAATTAAGAATAGCTATGATCTAAAGCATCCCAATTTTGAACGTCAATCATAACTTTAGACAGAATGATATCAAATTCTAAAGGCAAAGTGTACTTTCCTAAAAAATCATTAAAAGATGAATAAATAAGTTAATTAATTAAAAAAAGGGTAATTTGGTTTAATTTCTTGCAGGTCTTGCGACCACACAGCCTCTTTCCTTAGCTTAATGTTTGATAGAGATAATGCTGCCGGAGATAATGTTGGTAGCGATAGTACTGGTGTGACCATTAAGGATAGCCATTCCGATTTTTACAAGTTGAACTCAGAATGTAATGCGGGGGAAAAAAAGGCGCTAACCATTTTGTCCAGTGCGGTAACGATTCTGCCAGCTCGACGCCTTAATAGCAACAACAACAACAACAACAATATTAGTAATAATTATAATTGTTACTATTTCAAATTAATAATAATAATAATAATAATAATAATAATAATAATAATAAAACAAACACATAATTTTCTTACGGTTTCTTAAACATTCACTAGAACAAAACTGTACAAATCCAAATATATGGTACCCTAGGCATAACACCTACATGAACTTCTAACTTGTTGTCTCTTGAGGTCTCTGGGTGAGACTTGGATCCAACTTGTACAAATGCAAAACAAAAGTCAAACATAAAATAATAATAATAATAATAATAGTTTCAAATTAGGCACAAAACCATCAAGTTTGGGAATTGGGTTCAGTCAGTTATATCAAAGACTAGTGCACAACTGGTACTTTTTATATCAACACCGAAAAGATAAAAAGCAGAGTTGATCTTGGTGGAATTTGAACTCAGAAAGTAAAGATGGACGAAATAATGCAAAATATCTTACCCTGGCGTGCTAACGGTTCTGTCAGATCAACGCCTTAAATATTTACAAAATATTTGTTTAACAAATTTTAACACAATACCAGCAATTTCGGAGTAAAAAGTAAGTCGGTTACATCGTCCCCAGTGCTCGGCTGATACTTATTCCATCGACCCCGAACGGATGAAAGGTAAAATGGACTTCGGAGGAATTAAAACGTAAAAACGGGCGAAATACCGTTAAGCACTTTGCCCGGCATTACATCGACCTCAGTGTTTCACTGGTACGTAATTTATCAACTCCGAAACTATGAAAGCAAAGTCGATTTCGGCGGAATTTGAACTCAGAACGTAGCGACGGGCGAAATACCGCTAAGCATTTCGTCCAGCGTGCTAACAATTCTGCCAGTTCACCGCCTTAGATATTTACAAAATATTAATATCTGTTTATATGTATCTAGTCGTAAGCAATGATATGGTTTCAGTTTCTGTCTTTATGTATGACTCGATGGGTAAGTATCTTCTACAATGGTTAGCAGCTGATCAATGCCTTGAGAGCGAATTTTGTAACAAGGAAACTGTGCAGAAGACACACACACGCGCGCGTCCGTGTAGCCGCTTCGCATGTGGTGTAAGTTTGTTGAAGTCTACGTTTCTCCGAGGTTAAAGAGAGTGATGGAACAAGTACAATAAATAAAACAATTAAACGGACTGACTTGTTCGATTAAATCCTTCAACCACAGACAGAATCTAAAAGTTGAGACAAGCGAAAACACAAAAATTCATGGATATCTGATTTTAATTGGTTGTTGTCAAGTGTGTTGACGTCACAGAAACCCATCACGCAAGAAATAGTTACATATTCAGGTAAAATTAGAGGAGAATTTATTGGAGATCAAACCTAGCCGAAAATATTCATTTATTTGTTTCAGTCATTTGACTGCGGTCATGCTAGAGCACCGCCTTTAGTCGAGCAAATCGACCCCAGTACTTATTCTTTGTAAGCCTAGTACTTATCTATCGGTCTGTTTTGCCGAACCCGCAACTATGTGGTTGGTAAGGAAGCTACTTACCACACAGACACTCCTGCGCCTATTGTATACATAAATATTATAAATATACACTGTAAAGATATTAAAATTTATAATACCTTTACAGTGTATAACGCTTCCTCAATCAAGAAGAGATGGAAGCATCAGTGAAAGAGTTTTTCACCTGGAAGGACTAGAACCTGTATAAGCATGAGCTCAAAGAACTGGCAGAAAGTTGGCTTCTGACGGTGCAACACGATGG
>NC_142933.1:29552297-29562297 GCF_046866305.1 Octopus bimaculoides
TATTGTGGTTTAGAGTAAAGATTTCGCTGCTATTTCCAGGATGGCGGTATCTCATAGATACCTTAAATTATAATTTCAAATAATTGTTACGTTTGATGATTTTAATTTCCATGCTGGCCACTTGATAAAATCGATGTTTAAATATCGATATTATCCTTGTTTATATATATATATAAATATATGAACTTTTTCATAAGTTCTCCACCAATAATGGTGCTTTCATACCGATGGGCTTGGTAAAAATTATTAATTATTAATTGATTTATTAATTAATAAATTGATAATCCTTTACCCTTTTAATTCATATATATATATAAACAAGGATAAGGTCGATATTTAAATATATGTATATATATATATATATATATATATATATATATATATATATATATATATATATATATATATATATATATATATATATATATATATATATATATATATATATATATATTGTTGTACTTGGGGATGGTCATATTGCCAGTTTAGCCAATAAAAACACACGCACTGTATATTTGGTGTTAATTTTTTTTTTTTTTTTTTTTCAGCTTTATATTACATTAATCTTTAGCAATGTTAATTATATATATATATATATATATATACAGAGAGAGAGAGAGAGAGAGAGAGAGAGAGAGAGAGAGAGAGAGAGAGAGAGAGAGAGAGAGAAAGAAAGAGAAAGGTCAAAATACTTCGTTTCAAGTTGCTCCTGTCCACTGTACAGTAAATGGGTAACCCTTCAACAGACGATAAACCTGCGACGGTCTAGCTTTCTGGTCAGAAGCATTGTTAAATTGCACATCTACCCAGCATGGTGACCTCATTCGAAGCAAAAACGATGTAAAGCCCTTTATGGATTTGTCAGAAGCCCGTTGCGTCTACACACACACGTACACACACACACACATACACACACTATGTTGTTGTTGTTGGTACTCCGTCGCTTACGACGTCGAGGGTTCCATTTGATCCGATCAAAGGAACAGCCTGCTCGTGAAATTAACGTGCAAGTGGCCGAGCACTCCACAGACACGTGTACCCTTAACGAAGTTCTCCTGGATAGTCAGCGTGACACAGTGTGACAAGGCTGACCCTTTGAATTACAGGCACAACAGAAACAGGAAGTAAGAGTGAGAGAAAGTTGTGGGGGAAGAGTACAGCAGGGTTCGCCACCATACCCTGCTGGGGCCTCGTGGAACTTTAGGTGTTTTCCCTCAATAAACACTCACAACACCCTGTCTGGGAATCGAAACCGCGATCCTATGACCGCGTGTCCGCTGCCCCAAAATTAGTTGTAGAGTTGTTTGCGTTCTATGGAAGTAGTGGTAATAAAAATGATAATGGTTGTTGTGGTTTACGATACTGTAGATCCTAAGATCAGCGCTGACCGAAAAAACCAATGATCAAAAGCGCTCCACCTATGAATATCCCATCCTTTTCAACACATTTGTCTACATTATGTAATATATTTCCTTTTTCTTAAAGTTTGTTCTATGTAATTTGAGAGAGATACGCTTGTTAAGATTAGCTGGTTGAGTGACTCTTATGGTTAACTTTGTGATGGTCTAACAAAGAGTTGTAGTTAGAGAGGCGTTTATCGTGCTGGTGTAACACAGAGCAGAGATAGGAGTAGTGGTGGTTATGGTGGTCCTTCGTAGGATAGTTGTTGGTGTGGTCATCTTTGGGGTTGTATAACATACGATAGTCATTAATATTTTACTGGTTAATTAGGGCGGTATTTCGTCCTTCTTTATTTTCTGAGTTTAAATTCCACCGCGGTCGAATTTGCCTTTCATCCTTTCGAGATCGATAAAATAAGTACGATTTGAGCAGTGGCGTCGATGTAATCGACTTGATCCTCTTCAGAAATTGCAGGCATTGTGCAAAAATTTGAAATCAATATTGCACTGGTTGTTATCATTTAAGATATAGAAATCGTAAATGTGGTACTTGTGAGAGTTTTTGGCTGAGCTTGTCTAATTTATGGTGGTTTTCTAAGATATTGTCGAGGTTGTGATTCATTTAAGAGGAAATAAAATTGTTGGTCATTCGAATGTATTCTTTTCTTTCATTGCTTCAGTCATTCGACAGCGGCCATGCTGGAGCACCGCCTTTAAGTCGAACCAATCGACCGCAGGGCTTATTTTTGTAAGCCTAGTATCTATCGGTCGTTTTTGCCGTAAGCACACCAACATCGGTTGTCAAGCGAAGGTAGGGGAACAAACATAGACACCTGAAGATTAAATCTATTAATTAGTGTTGAAATGAGTGTTACAGTAATTAGTGCAGGATACAAATTGTGCTGACTGCTGTTGACGTTGGTAGTCGTATCCTCGGTGGTTGTGATGCAGTCACCGATAACAGTATGAGTAGTAGTTTCGGTAGTAGTATATCATATTTTTGTATATTTGTATATTGAGAATGTTGTTGTTGTTGTTACTTCTTAATGTGACGTTATTCGGCGTCACAGTAATGATGGTGATGACAGAAATAAAGATCATGGTGGTGAGAATGATGACAGTGACAACGAAAAATGAAATCAAATCAATGACGATAGTGACGACGGGGATGATAGCGATGATGCTTGTGATGGCTATGATGATGTAGTTGATGATGGCTAATGATGATGATGATTATGATGATGATGATGATGATGATGATGGTGATGATGATGATGATGATGATGATGATGACGACGACGACGTCGACGACGACGGCGACGATGTTGATGATAATGGTGATGGTGATGATGACGATGACGACCAGCACGAAGATTCTGGTGATGAGGATGATGTTGCAAGTGGTGATGAGGAAAAGCTAGGAGAATGGTTATGGAGGTGATGAAGATGATGATGATGATGATGATGATGATGATGATGATGATGAAAAGGACGAAAGGCAAAAGGAAAACACGCACATAAAAATAAAAAAAATCCGGAAATAGTTATGAGGATAAAAATGCTGATGGTGATGGTGATGGTGATGATGACGATGATGACGACGACGACGACGACGATGACTAATATAACAATGATGATGATGATGAGAGTAATTTTGGATACACTTTAAATTGATTCTGCCTATGGTCTCGTATAGTGGTGTCGGTGGCAGCGACACCGTCCGATCAAACCTGCAGGGGCCAGTGATGGTGTCGAATCGGACGTTTATAGGCTCACGCTTATATTTCATTTCACTTTAGTAAATGACCCCAGCACGTTGGCGTGAATACGATAAAAATTTCTTTCGGGTTGTCGGTTGTGGCAAGATAGAGGCTGGCTATTTTGTTTCATTCGTTACTCTTGCTTGTCTTGTCTTGTAACATTTTTCTCGTTCTTCTTTCTTTTTTCCAATTTGTTTGTTTCTTTAGATTATAAGAGAGTTAGGTTCAATTTAGATAGACCGCCGTTCTTCATCATATTGATCGGGTGAGGTGAGAGAAAGACAAGTGTTGTGATTTAAGTGAAAGAATAAAGAGAAAAACATACAGTTATGGTGGCCACAGCGAGAAGAAAGAAGGAGAAAGAGAGAGAGAAGAGAGACATGGAGAGTGTGGTGGTGGGTAGGGAAATAGAGTGGGTGAACGAAATAGATAGTATGTGATAAAAGAGCGAAAGACGCAAGCAATTATGTTTGTGTATATGTGTGTATGCATGTATATATGTATATATATGTATATATATATATATATGTTTGTGTATATATATACATATATTTATATATATATATATATATATATATATATGTATATATATATATATATATATATATATATATATATATATATATATATGTATGTATATATATATATGTGTTTGTATATATATATATATATATATATATATATATATATATATATATATATATATATATATATATATGTATATATATGTATATGTATATGTAAATGTATGTACATATATATATATATATATATATATGTATATATATATATATATGTGTGTGTGTGTGTGTGTGTGCATACATACATACAGCCATACATTTAGAATAAGAACGAGAAAAGAAGACACATGTGCGAGTATGTATACTAAGTATATATATATGTTTCCGTGTTTGTGTATAAACATATATATATTTCTACGTACGTCTATTTCCGCTTTCGAGTTACTTTTCCATTATATATATATATATATCTTCGTTTAACGTCTGCTTTCCATGCTATATATATATGGATGCATGTATGTATGTATATGTATGTGTATATATGTATATATGTATGTTTTTATGTATACTATAACAAATAGGGCTGGAGAGAGAGAAAGGGGAGAAAGAGAGAGAGAGAGAGAGAGAGAGAGAGAGAGAGAGAGAGAGAGAGAGAGAGAGAGAGAGAGAGAGAGAGAGAGAGAGTGAGAAAGTGAGAAGGAAAGCGAGTGTATGAGAATTGGAATAAGAAATCAGATGAAATTGTCAAGTTGACCAATATATTATTATTACACCTGGAACAACTAAAGCTGTAACTCTTTTGTTTCCAGAGGAAGAAATGTTATAGGGCAGCCATGTTTGGGCGAAGTCATTAGAGAAAGCGATATTTCTTTTGACTGGCACCACTGTAAACAGGCGGAACAATCTTGGTTTGGCAGCTTCGTATATTAATGAAAAATTATTGTTTCTTGTGGCTGGGCAGTGGTGCTAACGGTTGTGGAAGTGAGGTGGTTGTGGGGGAGCTGGTGGTAGTAGTCTTCGTAATAATGAATGGTAGAGAGACAGGGGTTAGTTTGAAGTTGTGGTGATGCTTGTGTTGGCAGTGTAGCCAGTGGTTGTGGTGCCTTTTGTGTTTATGCTAGTCTAGTGGTTGTTGCTGTTGTAGTAGCGGTGGTTGTTATTGGTTTAGAGATTGTGGTGGTGCTGTGGTTGATGTTTCTGTTAGTGATGGTGCTGGTCCCGGTGGTGTGTGGTTGTTACTTCTATAATGATGCGGAGGTAATGTTATGGTGATGTTGTGATGGTGGTGGTATTATAGCGATGGTGTTGGTGGTGGCAGTAATGGTGCTGTAGTTGTTACTGTTGCAGTGATGGTGTTGGTGGCGGTGTAGATGTCACTGTTGTATGTTGATGGCGGATTTAGTTTTGGTGGACATTTTGTCATGGTAGTGTTGGAAGTAATATCGAGAATTAAACATAGAAGCAGGGGTGTTTTTAGCTGGTCATAACGATGGCAGTAACGGCGGTGGTTGTACAATGGTGGGGTGTCGATGAAAGTGGCGATAGTGATGATGTATTGGTAGTGGCGCGGTTGAAGATGAGCTCGCTTAGCTCATCTCCGAATGAAGTGAGCAACAGCAACTGGAACTCAGTTAAAGTTGGCGGGTTGGAGGGGGTTCCAAGAGACATTTAGAAGTAGTGTGAGATATGACGAATTCTAGCGGGTAAGACTAGTTCGTGGAGATTGCTTATGGGGAGAGACTGAAGGTTCAAGCTGACCCTGGTTTCGGAATTAGTGTGTATAAATTAGAATTCCAAGAATTTAATCAAGAGAGAAGGAAAAATAGATAATGGATTGCTGTTATATAGAAAGTTGAATTGCGTTTCCACAGCGTACGTCTGTGTTGGCGATGGTGTTGGTTCCTCTGTGGTTGTTTTCATATCATTTGTAGTGGTTGTGATGCTTCCTGCTTTTGTTGTCGGAGTTGGAGATCCTCGTGATTGTGGCAAGGGAATTTTATTTGAGTTAGTGTTGGTGGATTTTGTTAGTACCGGCGGGTGGCGTGTTAGTATAATTGTCATAGCTAATTGCTGTTTAGGCCCTGATTGGCAATGATACGGTATTTCTATGAATAAAAATGTTCCAGAATTCACGACCTCATCTTATTTCTTATAACCATGTGACCAATATCTGTGTGTGAGACGAGTTTTAAAGATGGCAGAATATAAAGAGGGAAATTTACGCACGCACGCACACACACACACACACACACACACACACACACACACACACACACACACACACACATATATATATATATATAAATATATATATATATATATATATATATATATATATATATATATATATATATATACTTACATACATGGAGCACTGCCCCTAATTATGGTCACCGCATTGCATTTAACTAACAACGAACCCAAGATTACCTCAGGGAAGCATGTGTTTTACTGGGAGAGATTGTTAAGACTGAGGCACTACTACTTCCTTGAGCGGAAGCACGAAAGATGTGTAGTGATACATATTTGAAAGGAAAAGCGCTCAACGATGGGATTATTAGACATACGAAAGCCCTAATTGGGTGCCACTGCACTATACTGAATCCAGTTGTTTCCAAAGTAAGGATTAAAATATTCGAGAAGATTACAGTTCAAGTGCTCAGCGCATTTCAATAACTTCCTCGCCTCCAAATCGGTGACCTACTAGGACGAGTTGGGGTATCTTTAAAAGATCACGTTGGTAAATGTAAGACACTAGATGAAACTACATCACACTGAGAATCATTGTCCAAACATTTGATTGAACTAATTCAGAGAAGGATTTGGGAGTGGAAAAGAAAAGAAAGAAAATAGACAATTAATCCTATGACGGTGAACCAGTGGGGACATAGCATGAATAAAAATTGTACAGTAAAAATATGTATAGATATATATGTCTATATACTTCAATAAATAAGTATATGCATTAATTTGCATATATATAAGTATAAATGCATATATGTATCTATGTATGTACATGTATGATATTGTATTAAGTATACGTATGTATATATATGCATGAGTGCCTCTCTCTTTCTCTCTCTCTCTCCTTATATATATGTATATATGTATATTATATATATATATGTGTATATATGTGCATACATATATACATACATACATTTACTTGTAGGGGTGCGCGTGTGTGTGTTTGTGTGTAATCGTATGTTACCCTTATACATATATAATGTCATGTAACGGGTGTACATGGTCTTAGTTTTAGCGGTGTTAGCCTCATCATCAAAGTTTCCTGGGTTCAATTCCTGCACCGGGCGCGTTCTATCTTTGAGCGACGCATATTACTTCTCTTTTGCTCCATATTACAGAATTGAAAACAATTACCAGCCGGCTACTAGTACAGCTCATTCTTCCTCAGTCAATCACACCATCCATTATGTCTGAAATTATCCACTGAGGCAGTATTTATGGCAACTCGTGACGACATAGATAGTTACCTAAAACGATTAACAAAAGCTTCATACAACTATCAGGTCATACTCGTTTGCGAGTGACGGCTAAGCATATCTGTGTATGTATGTTTGTGTGTGTGTGTGAGGTAAGTTTGTAGTTACTACAGTTTGTTTTCTTTTCACTGTTGCCTTAACTAAATAAATAACAGGCATTAGATTGTTTTCCATTTCTATGCCATCTGCTGTTATTTATTTTTATTTATTTGCATACTGAGTATTTATGAGCACCAGATATATAGTTATCCAACAACTGTCATCCCCTCAGCTCCTCAGTCTATCCAGTCACACACGCATCTATACAGATTTTACTTGTTCAAACAGGCGCCTGCATATACTCACAAGCACACTAACATATTGACCCACGCACATGGTAAATACTTATTGCATATCAGATGCATGGACGAAATAGAGAGTTGCCGGGAGATCATTGAAAATGACACAGTTACGCGTTGAGAGGTTCTAGTATATCAGTCATTTGGTAAAATAAGTTACTAAATAGTTACTTGAAAAAGTGAAGCAAATGCTCACTCATATCAGTGTGTGATGTATGTTTGAATGCATTTATTGGTAGAATATCTGCTCCGGAACAACGTTTCGCATCTATGATGTCATATTGTTGCGAAATAAAATCTATCTATCTATCTATCTATCTATCTATCTATCTATCTATCTGTCTGTCTGTCTGTCTGTCTGTCTGTCTGTCTGTCTGTCTGTCTGTCTGTCTGTCTGTCTGTCTGTCTATCTACCTATCTATCTATCTATCTATCTATCTATCTATCTATCTATCTATCTAACCCTAATCCTAACCCTGTATAATTTTGCATTGAAACGGTGGCGCTTCTTTAGAAATGCACCTCTCAACATGCAATAAAGAAGAAGTTTTGAAAATGGAAAATATATACAAAGTAAATGCCGTATGCAAAAAGTTAGAAGATTCATCCATTTTAAAATATTTTATATGAGAAAATAAAACAGAAACGGGAAACGGGCACTCGTTGAATATAAAAAGGAAGCGGTGCAGCTTCCAATTCTAAACCAACAGTAGTATTATTCCCTTCGGGGGACTGCCACATTAAGTTGAAAGAATCAACATTACCGCTTTATTTGTAGACTTGCTGTGTCCACTGCCATTTACGATGAGCAGCGGAAACTCCTGATTTGTACTTTTAATAAACCTAAATGAAATCACTAAAGAAATCACATTTGCCACTGCACCTTAGCGAATTATATCTTGCGTTGCGACTATCGAAAACTAGGTTCGTTAAGGTGATTTTACAATTAAACTGAAAATAACTTTTAGGAGTGGCTATGTGGTAAGAAATCGTTTCACGATCAGTCCCACTGCGTGACACCTTAGGCAAGTATCTTATACTATAACTTCGGTGCTGTCAAGGCCCAGTGAGTGGAAACTGAAAGAAGCCCGTTGTATATATATCTATGTGTGTGTGTTTTTGTGTCTGTTTGTCCCCCACCACAGCTTTGCAACCGGTGTTGGTATGTTTATGTCCATGTCACCCAGTTCGGCAAAAGAAACAGATAGAATAAGTATCAGGCTTAAAAAATTCATTAGTGCTGGGCTCGATTTGTTCGAATACAATTCTTCAAGGCGTTGCCCCCAGCATGGCCACAGTCTAATAACTGAAATAAGTAAAAGGTGAAAAAGTGGCTGACTATGGAAATAACTCGAAAGGATATAACGTTAGAAAATAGCTATATTTTTTTCTACTCTGGGAACAAGACCCGAAATTTTGGGGGAGGGGGTCAGTTGATTAGATCGACTCCAGTACGCAACTGGCACTTAATTTATCGACACCGAAAGGATGAAGGTCAAAGTCGACCTCGGCGAAATTTGAACTCAGAGCGTAAAGACAGCCGAAATACCGCTAAGGATCTCGCCCGGCGTGCTAACGTTTCTGCCAACTCGCCGCCTTATAAAATGGCTATATTCTGATATACTAACGCTACCGTCGATTAATTCTTTTTTATGGATGTTCTGACAGTATGCTCGGGTATCTGATCCGTCAATAATTACAGAGTTATTGTTGAGAAGGTTTCTCGATATAAGTTGATAATTAGAGGATGAGGAAGTAAATTAAAATGTCAAACTAACAGGAAAATTTGAAGATTATAATTATCACTCCCAAAATCTTGTACAGGTATAATTTACTGGGAAAGTTCACGAAGAACAACAGTTCTTGTGCACTTTGGTATTCTAAATTTTCAATCTGGAATTTCCTAAGCCTATCCCAGATCAGGGTATTTCACAGCGTAGACTATAGATTCTGCAGTAGACCGCATGCTAAAGTATTATCACAAATTCTTATAACTGCTGCAATGTCAGGAAATCTAAATTTATGAACATTATTACATTATGACACAAAATATAAACAGAACTACAATTAGTGGAAACCTTACTTGAAAGTGTATAGAGAAAGATTCTTATGAGTTTGAGTGGGAAAAAAATATCAAATCAAACTTAAATCTCATTGTTCTAAAGTATGGCAGCAACTTATCTCAAGAGAACTGATCGGGCTAAACAATTGTCAAAATTTCTGAAAATCAAGGCATTAATTAAACATTAAGAAAGTAGAATGAACTTCCAAATTTAAACAGAATTACTAAATAGAGATGTTGTTGTAGTAAGGAAAACAAGAACGCTGTTGGTTAATTTAGAAATCATCAAACAGTTTCATTAAGTATAAGACAAATACAATGCATAAACAGAACGGCTCCAACTGAGTCGAATAATTTAGAATATAAATCTTATACAGAGGAACAAATTCAACAGCTTCGAACGCTCAAGTATTACA
>NC_142933.1:29577297-29614797 GCF_046866305.1 Octopus bimaculoides
GAGTGTTGCAAATTACTGTGGAATGCAGTGTTTTAGAGTGACCATCAAATTAGACATCAAAAACCTGACATTGTTGAAGTGAACAGAAAAGAAAGAAAAGACATGCCTGGTAATTGACAGAGCATACCCCGGTGACGATAGGATTGAATAAAAAGAATAAGCAAAAGTAAACAACTGTGATGAACTGACGTGGGAAATACGCAGGTTGTGAGCAATGAAGAGAGTGGACATGATAACAATAGTGATTGGTGTACTTGGAGGGTGTCAGCACCCGACTACCAACATGGCTCGAAAAGATTGGTAAAAATATAAAGACAGAACACCTACAAGAATCATTATTGCTCACTGGCGTTTCATAAGGTTTTATGCTCTGAGTTTCAGTTCCACCGAGGTCTTACTGTGAGTGTTATTCTTTCGCGGGGTCGATAATATAAAGTACCAGTCAAGTACTGCGATCGATGATATCACCTAGTCACCCCCTCACCCACAAAGCTTTGGCCTTGTGCCAATTGCAGAAAGAATCATTATTACTGCCCTTATTTTCTGCTTTCTTCCCTTTTGTGACAACACTTCTCTCTTTTTCTTTCGCCACCATCTCTTCCTCCGCCTCCCAGTCATCATCATCATCATCATCATCATCATCACCATCATCATCATCAGCAGCAGCTGCATCACAATTATCATTATCTTCAATTTTGTTAGATTCTTTTTTTCTTTTTTTTTTGTATAATTCATGTCAAAATATAAACAAGTAATCCAAGGTGTTAATGAAAATAAACGGGTGTGGATAGATGTAGGTTGAGAGACTTAGAGACGTGAACCAGGCAGACGAGAGCTGTGAGATGGGAGAGGAAGATAATTTTTAAAAGGCTTTAGACAAAAAAGAATAAATAAATAAATCAAAGAAAACACTATTCACAGTAACAGAAACTACCACACACACACACACACACACACATATATATATATATATATATATATATATATACAAACATACACACATACAGAAAGAGACTCGCGTACACACATTAAAAGGCCTAACATAAAATCAATAATAAGGAAAGCTAAAGAAAAAGAAATATATAATAATAAAGACTGGAGTGAAAAAAATGGAGCGAATAAAAAGCTAAAATTATAAAATAATGGCGGCCCCAATTTGACAGAAATTGGGGACATTAATTCACAAGGGTTAGAGCCTAAAAGTCAACAAAAGCAACAGCAATAATAATAAGAACAACAGTCAGATCATGAATAACAAGAAATATATATAAATGAAGTTATATACACATGTAGAAAATGTATAAAATCATTTTGCCATCACAAATTATAGCTAAGAACCATTTCACATTAACAAAGATTACTATTCTTGGTCGCATTTTCGTATTTGTTTTATTGTTTCTAAATATTAATTTTCGCTTTCTCGTGGAATATCAAATTAAATAAATAAATATAAACAAATAAAAACAAGAGAGAGAGGGAGAGAGAGAGAGAGAGAGAGAGAGAAAGAGATAGAGAGAGAGAGAGAGAGAGAGAGAGGAAGAAAGTAAAGAAGAAAAGAAAAGATACAAATATGTGTGGGGCGATGAAGTTGAATGTAGAAACAGAAATGAATGTTTTAAATTACCTTCAGTTTTATTTTATATATACTAATCTTCATTTTGTATATTATTTCTTTGGGCCTCAGATTAAAGATATTCAAGTCGAGACCATCATATTTTTTGTCAGGCCTTATTTAACTGGGAAGCATTATACGTTTGTGGTCGATGTTAAACGCTAGATCAACCCTGATTCGTGATGTCTATCATTAAAGATGTTCCAAACGTGACCATCCAGTATTTTCATATGACTTTACATGTCTAGGACTACTTTATCCTTATGTGTCCTTCCTTCGTTCTTGTCATTAATTCACTTCAGCTTTTACTATGTTAGCTCTGACCTATTACTTATAGTGGTACTTGATATATGATTATATTATTCAGAGTGAGCTTCATATTGTAGGCTATGTTTTGAGAGAGAATTTGTTTCTATATCTAACAGGTTGGGCAATGGAATAAAAGTTCCTTCGCTGGTTCGTTTAATATTTTGTTATATATAGCAGAGCAAAACGACTTCCACGAAAGCACTCTAAATTAAGCTTCCTTGAAGAGGTAGAAAAAGACCGAAACATGTGTCAATTTAGCGATATGATGAATTAATGTAATTAGCCATTAAGCACACGTTGAATTTTCATCAGCCTGCTAGTATTTCCATTTATATATTTACTCCAACACCTCGTCCTTTGCAGAGTTTACTCTGTTTTATGCATTCAGGCCAGTTTTCCGTTTCTAGAATCTCTTCCTCCATCCATTCCCCAAGTCTCAGAGGCATTGACATTCCTCTTGACTGAGTAATAAAACCCCTTAAAACTATTACATTCTCCTCAATGTTCTGAAGATGATGATTTGTGCAAATGAAAGAAAATATCTGGTTACTAATTCTTGCAGCTGGAGCAATCACAAAGTATCCCTCGTTGGTACAAATACTTAGTTTCTACATAAAGTTTACAAATCTAGATGTTGTTGCTACTTAGCCGTAAGTCAAACCCGGTTGAGCAAACTTTATACTGGCTTCAAATTTTGGCACAAGGCCAGCAAGTTTGAGGGAAGAGCAAGTCAGTTACATTGACCTTCGTGCACAATTGGTAATTATTTTTTCGACCCCGAAAAGATGAATGACAAAGTCGACCTCGGCGGAATTTGAACTCGTATCGTAAAGGTGAACGAAATGCCGATAAGCATTTTGTCCGGCATGGCAACTCTAAAATTAAAGCTACTTTAACATCCAATATCACATCTTTTTAGTAGTAGCAAGGACTAAATTATCCAACATGGCCTTTCTAATTTAGACGGTGGTGTTTTGTATGAGAGATAGCTGACTATCGTTTTTAAGAGGTCAAGTGACCAGTGAGAAGCTCCAAGCTTAGTTATCACACCCGTACAATAGGGGCCACTGAAATGTATTCCCTTTCGAGTACTTGCGGATCCTGATACACAGCAAATTAATGCTTTGAACTAGTTTTCCATTTCTTCCCCCATGAAGATGATAATAATGACATATTTGCTGCTTTCATGTCGTTTATGATGATGATGATGATGATGATGATAAGCTAATGAAGATGAGGATGTGGATAAGTATGGCAAAACAGACAGCTAATAAAAATGCTAAAGAGGCTAAATAGTGACAACGATGACAACAACGAAGAAGGGGATCATGATGACGATGTTCCTAAGACTTTGATTCATTCTATTTAAGTGGACCAATGATCAGTCATCCCAACTCTTACTATTTTGTTCTATTGTCTACCTAGGATTACATTTACAAACGTGACATCTTTTTGTTTTTGTTTTATTTCTATGGTGTGATTCGAGGGAAACTGACTTATTCCTTGTAGAATATGAAGACAGTTATTGCTTTGATGATGATTGTGAAGATGATGGGAATGACGATGGTGGCGTTGGTGGCGGTGATGGTATCGGTGTTTGTAATGGTGGTGATGCTGTGGTGATGCTTCTGACGATGAAGAGTGAAGGTGGATAATGTTCGTGACGAAGATGATGACCGATAATGATGATGATTTGGAGGACAGCAGCACTGGAACTGATGATGATGACGATGAAAAATGACGGTTTTTGCAGTTGTTTATTGTTGATGTGTGCATGCATGTGTGTGTGTATGTGTGTGTATGTGTGTGTATGTGTGCGAGAGAGAGAGAGAGAGAGAGAGAGAGAGAGAGATTGAGAGGCGGGGGTGGTATGGTATCCATTAAATGATAGGATCGGAAATGTCAAAAACACAAGATGGAAACGACTGTCAAAACAAAGAAGTGAAGACGTATATTAGTAGTGGTGGTGTTAGCAGTTGTGGTGGTAGTGGTGGCGGTGGTGGCTACGGTGGTCGTAGAGGTGATGCTATTGTTGTTGTTGGTAATAGTGAGGCTTGTGCTGGTGATGATGAAAGTAACGATGATCGTGGCATTGTGACGTTGGTGATGTTTGGAGTGGTATTAGTGAAAGTCGTATAGCCATTGCTTTTGCTAGTGGTGGTCATGGTAGTAGCGGCACAGTGGTTGAGGTGGTGTTGGTCATGTTACTATTTGTGATGTTTTGTTAGTGTTTGTCGTAGTGGCTTTTGTCGTAGTGGCTTTTGTCGTAGTGGCTTTTGTCGTAGTGGCTTTTGTCGTAGTGGCTTTTGTCGTAGTGGCTTTTGTCGTAGTGGCTTTTGTCGTAGTGGCTTTTGTCGTAGTGGCTTTTGTCGTAGTGGCTTTTGTCGTAGTGGTTTTTGCTGTTATGATCGGTAGTATGGTTAGTGACAGTGATTAGCTTAGTGGTAGTCGAAGTTGTGACATATCGTATATACTCGCGGATAGGTTGCAATTTTTTAAAATAAAAATTTCGATAAAAACCAGGGCTACGACCTCTCCACTGGACATCACTGGGATCTGAAGTAGACGGCTGATGAACAAATGAGAAGGATGTTTGACAATGAAGATGACGAATAAGAATTTTTGGATTTCAATCCTGATGAAGTTTAATAACTATATCTTAAAATTTAAACGCTTTCCTTATGTAACATTTCTTTCTGTTCTATTTGTAATTCTAAGCCAGTGCTCCGCAATCGGTATGCCGGGGCACACTGGTGTGCCACGAGACGATCCTAGTTGTGCTGCAGTATAACCTAATATAATTTTTTTCTCTATAGGCGCAGGCGTGGCTGCGTGGTAAGAATCTTGCTTCCCAACCACATGGTCCCGGATTCAGTCCCACTGTGTGGCGCCTTGGGTAAGTGTCTTCTACTATATTCTCGGGCCGACCAAAGCCTTGTGGGTGGATTTGGTAGACGGAAACTGAAAAAATCCCGTCGTATATATATATATATATATATATATATATATATATATATATATATATATATATATATATACCGGAGTAAGCACATCCGATGAACGGGAACGTGAAACTCAGAGTAACAGTATTTTGTTATGTTTCTGCTGCTTTTAAATAAAGTATATATATATATATATATATATATATATATATATATATATATATATATATATATATATACATCCGATCAACTGGAACCCTCGTCGTCGTAACCGACTGAGTGCCACTGTATACTTATCGATTTTATTTTCTGCCGAATTGCTTTATCGATTAGACTAATTTCATAAAGTCACTTCCGCAAAAATAGCTTAATATTTGTTTGCAAAGTTTTCAAATAAAGGTGAATATTTGCTAATACATGTTATTAAGGCAGCGAACTGGCAGAATTGTTAGCACGCCGAGCGAAATGCTTAGCAGTATTTCGTCTGTCTTTACGTTCTGAGTTCAAATTCCGTCGAGGTCGTCTTTCCCTTCCATCCTTTCGGGGTCCATAAATTAAGTACCCGTTGCGTACTGGAGTCGATCTAATCAACTGGCCGCTCGCCCAAAATTTCGGGCCCTGTGCCTAGAGTAGAAAAGAATATTTAACAAATATTAGTTATATTTACGTTAAAAAGAGCCATATAACTCTCCAGATTACAGTGCGGTCTATCTGCAAGTCAGCCGCAAATACCTACTTTGACAACCCCAAACTAAGAGCGAGACCTATCCACTGGTGGTGCGACCTATGCTCGAGTATTTACGGTTGGTGATGATTGTTGTGGTGATAGTGATGTTTAGTTTGTTGGTTGTACTGGTAGTGTTTGTACTAACATTACTATGATTACTGTTGGTTATACTATCAATAATTGCGTGGATGTTAAATTTAATTTAGTTACGAGTGAAGTTATCGCTGAGTAAAGGCAGAGATGAACGTAGAAGATAGTATGAGAAGAGGAAACATTTGGTAGGGAGTATAATGAAAGTATTTTATTCGTCTGTATCTGCGTGATTGGCTTAAGGAGTAAGTAATAATTTAGTATTAGTTGAGTATGAAATTTTATCGATATCTAAAGCTAGCACAAAATCAGTAGATGCTATCGAACTTTGATGCATGTTTGGTATTTATTCTATCATACCAGGAAGGATATATTCTTAAAAGAAAAAGAAAAAAAACTTCTGGAGGTGAGCTTTATACACACACACGCACACACATACGCGCACACGCTCATAAACATAAACATCTATAAAATGAGAGAGAGTGAGTGAGAGAAGGACGACTAGAGAGAGAGAGGGGGAGAGAGAGAGAGAGAGAGAAGGCAAGAGTCTTTTAATTTTGCACTGGAATGTTTCTGTCCATCGTATGCCTGGTGTAATGGATGAATGGTGCTACAATACGATATCGAAACAGAGTAAGACAGAGAGGGTTATGAGAAGTTATAATAGGTTCGGAAAGAAGTAGAGAGAGAAAGAGAGAGAGAGAGAGAGAGAGAGAGAGAGAGAGAGAGAGAGAGAGAGAGAGAGAGAGAGAGAGAGAAGAGTAGGGATTAAATAAATGTATGATGGATTGAATAAATGAGTGATTGAGAAAATGTGTGAGTTATCTTTTGAATTAGTTATTGTTGTTAATCTTTAATCTGGGTTCAACTCAGATTCAGCTGAAACTACGATCAAAGGGTTGTCATGAAGGCACGTCGAATATAAAACAAAATATAATGTATTGAGAAAGTTGTATATGTGTTTGTGTGTACGTGTGTAAGATGTGTAACAGTTGAGGGAGTGCAAGCAGATTGTGAGTAATGAGTGTTGGTGAATGGGATATGAGTTAAGAGATTGTGAGTGATAGGGAGTGATGATGTTTATCGAAGAAATGTACGAGAGAAGCGATGAAAGTGTAAAGTAGATGAAGGAGAGAAAGAGTAATAAGAAAATATGTGAGTGGTTTAAAGTGTGTCGTAGAGCTGAGAATGGGAGAGGTAAAATAAGTGAGTGAGACTTGAGTTAGGGAAATAAGTGAGGGAAGAGAAAGTGTGAGAGAAATTCAGAGAGATGATTTAGGGAAGAAAGTGGTTGATTAACCACTGTCATTCATCTTACCTCAAAACCCACTTCCCTATTCCGTTTAGGTTCGTAACATTGACGTGGAAATGAACCCGAGAAGGAAGCATGGAAAGATTGATAGAAGAAAAAGCGAAAGAAATACAAAGAAGAAAGTGAGAAATATTGAGAGAGGAGGGGGTGCAGGGGGAAAAAGCAATGATGGAGATTTAAAGATAGACAATAGTAGAAAAGTGAAAAAGAGAACAGAGAGATCATGTGACAAAGATTGTCTGGTTGGGATGAGAGACGGGCGCGAAACCTGATGGATGGACACAAGAGATAAGGCGGACTCTTCTATGATATATGTGTTCATTATTCGTTAAAGAATTGTTTCTTTTGTAGCAGAACGTGTAATTGTGGTGGAGTGTCTGCTATAGAAGATATTATGAATGCAATGTGTATGTGTCTACGCATGTTCTTATATGTGTGTGCGTGGGTGTCTGGGTGTATATGTCTAGGTAATTAGCCTGCGTTGAAGATGGTTGTGTGTATATGTTTGTATAATGTATTATTGTATGTTGTGCTTTAACTGCTACGTGTGTGTATGTGTGTGTGCGCGCGCGTGCACGGTCTATATAGTACCAATATATATATATATATATATATATATATATATATATATATATATATATATATATATATATATATATAAATACATATACATACATATATGTATGTATGTATATACACACACATACACGCACACACATATATATGCATTTTCAGGAAAGAACAATTTAATCTTGCTCAGTATACATAAATACGCGCTCACACACACACACACACACACACGCACGGGCGCACACACGCACGTTCACATACTCATACACACGTATCTATCTATCTATCTATATATATATATATAAATATATATATGTATATATATATATAGAGAGAGAGAGAGAAAGAGATAGAGAGAGAAAGAGAGAGAGAGAGAGAGAAAGAGAGAGAGAAAGAGATAGAGAGAGAAAGAGAGAGAGAGATGTTATATGTATGTATGTATGTATTTACAAATCTGTATGTTTGTATATATCTTTATACGTGTTCCTGAATGCAAACATCCGTGTGCATTCATGACAGGCTGTGCGCGCTCATATCTGAATGTAATATGTAAATACCTAAGTCACGTGGTCTGACTTACTAAAGCGCAGGTATGACCCAAAAATCCGTTTTCAGCGTCAAGTCTTCATTGTTCCATTGGCGTTCCAACCGTAACTATCACGTAGTTTTCAGACATCATTTATCTTTATCTAGGATTACGTTAGCAAACGTACCTTGCTTTGTCTAATTTTTCTCTTCTCCAGAAGGTTGGGCTCGGAATTTGCTGTTATTTTGTGCAGATGATGATGATGATGATTGTGATGACGACGACGACGATGACAATAACAACGACAACGACGATAGTAATTATGATAATGGAAAGGATGGTGACGATGCTATAGATGAGGCCGAAGATTACAATGATGGTAACATTTGCGATTATCAAGGTGATGATGTTGACTACTCGCAGATTGTTTGTAAAGCCGTCTCTCCCTCCGACCACCAAACTCTAGATGTGCCACTGTCTCAAACTTTGGCACAGTCGAGAGTGGCTTCATAGGCACCTTAAATAGAGTAAATATGGTACATATGGTGTAAAGATGGTACATATTAGCAAGCCATGCTTGTCCGCAAGTGACGTCTTTCTCTCAAAGCGCAACTAACCGAATGCTTGCGAAGGAAGCAGAAATTATACTTCATTCTACTCTGATTTGATGTAGAGAATTTATGGAGTCGTTGAAGCGGGAAGAAGTAGTTTTCAAATCTCTTGAAATTCACTCCTCCTTCATAGGTTATGTGGAAACTCTATGCTTGAAACGGTTACCAGTTAGTCGCGGTTATGTTGTCTTTAACCATAGTTTGCTCAGCCAGAGAATACATGGGTAAAAGCAACAACATATATATTTATTTCTTTATTGCCCACAGGGGGCTAAACAAAGAGAGGACAAACAAGGGCAGACGAAGGGATTAAGTCGATTACATCGACCCTAGTACGTAATTGGTACTTATTTAATCGACTCCGAAGGGATGAAAGGTGAAGTAGACTTCGGTGGAATTTGAACTCAAAATGTAACGGCTGACGAACTACCACTCAGTATTCTGCCCGGCTTGCTAACGTTTCTGCCAGCCCGCCGCCTTGAAGCAGTATCTCTCTCTCTCTCTCTCTCTCTCTCATATATATATATATATATATATATATATATATATATATATATATATATATATACATATATATATATACATATATATATATACATATATATATATACATATATATATGTACATATATATATATACATATATATATATACATATATATATATACATATATATATATATACATATATATATATACATATATATATATACATATATATATATACATATATATATATACATATATATATATACATATATATATATACATATATATATATATATATATATATATATATATATATATATATATATATATATATATATATATATATATATATATATATATATATATATATATATATATATATATATACATATATATATATATATATATATATATATATATATATATATATATATATTGACTAACCATATTTACACATCAGTGCAGTTTTCGAGAAACAAATAAATTGGAAATGCACAGAGAGAGACAGACAGGTAGACAGAGACGCAGACACACAGACACGGATGCGCGTACACACACACACACACACACACAAATACATATAGATACACAACATACACATTCTCAAAAACAATCACAGCAAAAATGCAAAAAAAAAATTCAAATAATAAGACAAAGAAATACTTTGACACATCTTCAACGGTAAGTTACAATTGTTTCTGTACCAACTTTGCTTGATAACCCAGTTTATGCAAAAAATCAAGTGGAAATCTGCGTAATATTTACAGCTCAGAAACAACTGTAATTGATCATTAAAGCTCTGTTAAAGAATTTGTGTTATTATTCGGATTATATTTTACTCTTCGTTACATCTACACAACGGTTTTACTCTTGTGAAACTGGGAATTTCTACGTCGGAAGAATTTTGTTATGAGTCTGGAATCCGACATGGTTCAAAGCCTAGTACACGGCTGTAGTGCATCATTGGAAATATCGAACAAATCGACCCCAGGGCTTACTCTTTGTAAGCCTAGTACTTATTATATCGGTCTGTTTTGTCGAACCGCTAAGTTACGGGGATATAAAGACACCGATATCGGTTATCAAGCGATGGTGGTGGGGACAAACACAGACACACACGATGGGCTTCTTTCAGTTTCCGTCTGCTAAACCCACCCACAAGGACTTGGTCGGCCGGAGGCTATAGTAGAAGACACTTGCCCAAGGTGCCACGCAGTGGAACTGAACCTGGAACCATGTAGTTGGGAAGGACGCTTCCTACTACACAGCCACGCCTGCGCCTGTAAGTACATATATATATATATATATATGAATGTAGGAACTTATTGTGGTCAAGATTGCGTGGCGTTCGATTATAAATAAATAAAAAGTACACATTAAGACGTCACCAATGGGCGAAAAACACGCAAACACACGCGAGGTAAGTACAGGACAAAATACCAAAAAGATACACAAGAGCAGATCAAGAACGAGTGAAAAAAAAAACACATAACGAGAGACTAGTACGGGAGATAATAACAAAAGAAGTCTAACTCCTCTTCAGTTATCGACTGCTTATTACTCTCTATATTTTGCTTTCAACCACAAGATAGGAAAACTTCATAAGACCGCAGCATCCAGAAATTTGAAAAATATAAATTTTGTGGAGAGTTAGGACTTCGAACGAAACAAATAGCAACAGAGTGTATGTACGGTGTAAACAATCGACGAAGAGAAACATTAAGGGCCGTCAGGCCATGACGCATTGTAATGGGTAACACCTGGGGGAAATTTTGAAAGGATGTAGAATAAATAGAATAGAAGAAAATAGTAGAAGAGAAAAAATGTCGGGAGCACTCAGTTTGTCATGACGACAAGGGTTCCAGTTGTTCCGATTAACGGAACAGCCTGCTCGTGAAATTAACGTACATGTGGCTGAGCACTCCATAGTCACGTGTACACGTAACGTAGTTCTTAAGGTGATTCAGAGTGATTCGCTGGCCCTTTGAAAGAGAAGTACCATTCATTTTTGCCAAGTGATTGGGCTGAAACAACATATATATGTATGTATGTATGTATGTATGTATGTATGTATGTATGTATGTATTTATGGACATGTATTTATGTAAGATGTAAAAATATGTAGGCGAGACGAGCTCTGACGCATTTTCAATCTTGCAAAGCCAGCTTCTTAACGACCAGCCATGCCTACAGAAATTGAGAGAGAGAGAGAGAGAGAGAGAGAGAGAGAGAGAGATAGAGAGAGAGAGAGAGAGAGAGGCAGAGAGAGAGATGGAGAGGAGGAATATAAGAGAGAGAGAAAGAGAGAGAGTAGGAGAGTGGGGAATATTATTTTAGACATTTAGAACAGCGCTATCCATTGTGACTGTTTTGTTTTTAAGCCAGTTGCATGAAAATTGACGGAGATATGGACGGGAGTTCTAACAAGTCAACCCTCTACGAAAAAATAAACTATCTGATCCAAGATGTCCATTATATATATATATATATATATATATATATATATATATATATATATAAATAATAGTAGGGGGTTGATTTAAGGCGCTGATGCTCATAAGAGAGAGTTAATAAAGATAAAGGTTTCAAATTTTGGGTTTCAAAAAGCCACCAATTCTTTTAGGGAAAGGTCTTGCCGAATGACCTACTACTGACACTTATTTTATCAATCACGAAAGGCTGAAAGGCGAAGCTAACCTGGGCAGGGTCTCTATTGAGCACGTAAAGATTCCGGAAGAAATGCATCTAAACGATTTTACAGACGCGCAAACGGCTCAGCCAGTTCGCTGCCTTAAGTTCGCTTCCTTGCTCGACATCACCTACGAGTGTCTCGCTTTTTTGTCCGGAATAATGTACTTCCGATTACATTATCCAATGCAATGTTTCGCAAATATTGTTTTTTTTCTAGCCATCTTTGTTTTTTCAGTACCATACTGTACTTTTAGATAATGTAGGTTCAAGTCCTGCCGAGGTTAACTTCGCCTTTCATTCTTTCGGGGTCGAAAACTTAAGGAACCAGTCAAACACTGAGGTAGGTGGTAATCGAATTTAAAAAGAACCTGAACAATTTTATTTTTCTTCTTCGAAAGATACATTATATGAATAAAAAGGAATAACTATAAATAGCACAAATTATTAATCAATATAATTAAAAAGGTGAGGGCGGCAGAAAAAAACTGTTTAACGTCATTCATTTGCACATTGCATTCTAAGCTCAAATACTGTCGGGGCCGATTTTGCTATTCGTCCATTCATGATCGATTTAATAGGCTTGCACCCTCCCCGACAATTGCTACACTTGCGCAAAAATTTGAAACCGTTATGAGTAAGGTATAATTGTAAATAGCTGACCCTGTACCGTCAAAAACGACAGCGAATTGTAGTATTTTAGAGCTGAAACGCTGTTTGTTTTTTTTTTTCGGCGTCGAATGTTCACCATCCCACTTCCATTGCACACCACACACACAAACACACACACACACACACACACATACACACACGCGCGCGGGCGCATTCACATACCTGCCTTTTTACATGCATACACATATACTCACTGAGTTGAAACGCTCCCACTACCAGTTTGCCATCACTCCTTCCTTTCCTTCCTACCTTCCTTCCTTCCTTCCTTCCTTCCTTCCTTCTACAACTATCACCCCTTCTTTTCTCATTCATGTATTGTGACGGAGAAAATCACAACAGTATTATTTTGAGTAGATTCCTCCATCTAATGACCAGCAGAATTTGTCTTTCTTTTCTTTTATAATCCTTCTTACCAAATGTCATCAAAGATGCGTAAATCTCACTTCGTTGGGTTCTAATGAGTCGAGATTTAAAACGGTAAAATGATTTTAGGGAAATTCAGCTGCTATTTCTAGGCGGGTGAGTGACCCCACAAAGACTTACTCGCTGGTTTTATGCTTCTATTGTTCTTTGCAGGGAGTGTTAGTGTTGCTATGATTGTTGTCGTTGTGAATATCCACGTTGTCAGGACTATTGTTAATGCGATTGTTGTTGTAGTAATTGTTACTATTGTTTTTTTTTGTTATTGTTACTATTGCTGCAGTTTTTTTAATCAATTTTCCTTTTGTAATTTTTTTTTTTGCTAATTATGTAGTAGAGGTGGTAGTTGTTTTGTTGTTGCAGTCATTGAGATGTATTTGTTGACGCTTAAATGGTTGACTAAAACAAAATGAAAAAATGTTGACGATACTGATGATGATGATGATGATGATGATGATCATGATCATGATCATGAGGAGTAGGAGGAGGAGGAGGAAGAGATGGTGATGATGATGGTGTTAATGATGAGGATCGTTGTAAGGCCGAAGGGGAGGGGCTGATTACAGGGACAGTTGTCTGGAAATGCGATAATAATCATCATCATTTTAATGGCGGTGCTGATGAAGTTATTAGGGGTTATGGGTTTGTAGTGAAATGCTACAATGGGTTAGGTTGATGGTGGTGGTGGTGGTTGTGGTGGTGGTTGTGGTGATGATGATGATGATGATGATGATGATGATGGTGATGACGATGATGATGAAGTTGATGATGATGAAGTTGATGATGATGATGATGGTGAAGATGATGATGATGATGATGATGATGATGATGATGATGAAGATGATGATGATAGTGATGACGATGATGACGATGATGATGATGTTGATGATGATCACGATGATGATGATGATGATGAAGTTGATGATGATGATGGTGATGACGATGATGATGATGATGGTGATGCCGATTCCGAGGATATTAAACATCATGATATATTGTGTTGGGTGGTGGTGGTGGAGGTAGTGGTGATAGTATTGATGATGATGATGGTGATGATGATGATGATGATGATGATGATGATGATGACGGTGATGATGGTGTGGACGAGTATTATGATAAAGACGATGAGAATGAAAGCAGTGATGGTGATGATTACGGCGACCATGTTGACGACGTTGAAGGATATGACGACGACGATGTTGTTGTTGACGATGACTGTAATGAACTTGACGATGAAAACAATGATGATAATGATGATGATGACGACGATAACGATGACAACGACAACGATGATAGTGCAGACGCTGAGGATTATTATTATTATTATTATTATTATTATTATTATTATTATTATTATTATTCAGTAGTTTTATTTTTATAGCGTGCTTTCACTTCACTACCGAGCGCAGCTCTGTGTGCCTTGGGTATGTTATTATAATTATTATAATAAAAATAATAATAATAATAATAATAATAATAATAATAATTATTATTATTATTAGTATTATTATTATTATTATTATTATTATTACTATTATTATTATTATTATTATTATCATTATTATTATTATTATTATTATTATTATTATCATTATTATTATTATCATTATTATCTGGTGGTTGTGTTTTCTGCGGCATTTCTGTCGGTTGACATAGACACTACTTTCTGATAAAGCGAACACTGTGACGCGCTTTTCGATGTTTCGAGCACTTGCAAATGTTGTTGTTGTCGTTGTTGTCGTTGTTGTTGTTGTTGTTGTGATTGTGGATGTTATTGAAGGTTATTATGATGATTAATGCTTTTGTTGTTATTGCTGTGGCTACCGTAGTTGTTGCCTTCGTTATTGTGAACATTGTTGTTGTTGTTGTTGCTGTTATCGTAGGCTTGGACATTATTCGTTGTTATAATAATGGATAGCTTTTTGTGACTGTGCTTGCACTTGACATAATGTTATTGGCTGTTAGCGTTATAATTAATGGTTCTGATACAGTAGCAGTAGTAGTAGTAGTAGTAGCAGCAGCAGTAGCCGTAGAAGCAGTAGTAGCCGTTGTTGTTGTTGTTTTGTTATTCATACTGTATTATTGAGTGTGAGCACAATAAATTATGCTGCTCTATTATTATTATTATCATTATTATTATTATTATTATTATTATTATTATTATTATTATTATCATTTCGAAGGTGGTGAGCTGGTAGAATTGTTAGCACGGCGGACAAAACTCTTAGCAGCATTTTTCTGGTTTTACAGTGTGAGTTCAAATGCGGCTGTGGAGTTGATAAGGTAAATATCAGTTAAGTAATTTTAGAGTTGATAAAATAAGTACCAATTGAGTACTGGTTTTCATGTACTATTTGAGCATGCGACCCTACTCTCCTACAAGATTTCAAGCTTCCTCCCTAAACCATAAAGGATATCATTCTTTACTGGCGCAGAAGTGCCGTCAACCGAGCATTCCGAGATGCGCGCAGGACGACGAGACGGTCCTGCAGGCACTCGTCCAATGCCCGAGCATTGCTCACCTGCGGGTATATGTCGAACACCTGCTGTCGCATATGGGACGGATCCGGCTGTCAAATGAATCCATCTTGAAGAACATTCCGCCGCCTTCCTTTAACCGGAAAGGAAAAGCTGTTTTTATATGCCTGGTGGCCATGGCGAAACAAGTTGTGTGGTGGACGAGATTGAAAGGCTGAAGAAAAATACATTTCTCTTTGGTCAGTCCATGGTGAACTTTAAGTTTCACTTGAAAAGGAAAATAAGGGTAGAGAGGGAAGTGTTGTCTTCTGGTCAGTTTGCTGAATTGCTGAAAGGTGGATAGAAGTGGCAAGAATGGTACGAGTGAACGGGCCTGCCCTGAGCATACGTCTGTAGTTGGAAAAGAGGAAAAACAAAAGACACCTGCCCCCAAAAGTCAGCGTACCCATGATTTTTATGGAGTTTTTTTCCATCAGTAGCCCTCGAACGTCTCCTCCCTATTGAAGATTACACATTGTTCTCTTTTTTTTTTTCACTCACAGACATACATATACACATTTTTTGTTTTGTCCTTTGCTGTCAATAATGTTTTTCTTCATGTAAATTCTTGCGGTTAATAAAGAAATAATTATTATCATGAAAAATCTCAGACTTATTTTGTTGGATATGAATGGGAAGTGTCAGCTGTCCTAAGCCAGCAGACTAAGGTGGCATTTGCTTACTGATCATGTTTCAAGAACCCTGCGACAAATGATGATATTTGTAGGGTTTTTTTTAATCTTTACATTCGCTTCAATCTTTTTGGAGATCATGTTGGTGGTTATGTAATACGTCCACCTTCTTCATTGTCCACAACTTGCGTATTTCCCAATCCAGTTCGTCAGATTTGAAAGTTCTCTTGAACATCATCATCGTCATCATCATCATCATCATCATCAACAACAACATCATCATCATCATCATCATCATCATCATCATCATCATCATCATCATCATCATCATCATCATCATCATCATCATCGTAAATATTAAGGCGGTGAGATGGTAGAATCCTTAGCAGCATTTTGTCCGTTTTTACGTTCAAATTCTGCCGAGGTGGACTTCATTTTTCGGGGTCGAATAAATAAGCAAATTCACGGAACTTGTTGTAAATGCAAGGTTAACTGATTAGAAACTGTCCAACATATATGCTTAATATAAAAAATTGAACCATGATGTTTACAGTGTTTAGGTTGATATTGAAAATTGTGTCGTACGCTTTTTCTCTGAAAAATGCTCTGTTGATTAAATGTTTGCGCTACAATTTTCATGCGAGGAAGTTCCATTTTATTGTGTTACTAATATATTCGGAATTTATGGAGACATCTCGTTCCGTATTTTATTCTGGGTGCATTTTGATCTTGTAGTAATGCTATATGCATTGTCTTTTGTTCTATTATCCATGTAGTGTGCGAATATGTGTAAATTAGGAAAATATTCCAATAGTCAAAGAGGCGTTAGAATCTGGCACTTAGCACTGAGCTTACTTCCCCGATAACAACTATCATTAACTAGCACCGAATTGATCAACTGAGGGAAACTATTTAGTAAATTACTGTGCAACATAGTGTGACTTACAAAAATTTACACAAGTTCATTTCAATTAGAGACAAATTACTGTCATTACTTGCCATGTTGGCACTCCATCGCTTACGACGTCGAGGGTTCCAGTTGATCCGATCAACGGAACAGCCTGCTCGTGAAATTAACGTGCAACGGGCTGAGCATTCCACAGACACATATTACCCTTAACGTAGTTCTCGGGGATATTCAGCGTGACACAGTGTGACAAGGCTGACCCTTTGAATTACAGGCACAACAGAAACAGGAAGTAAGAGTGGGAGAATGTTGTGGTGGAAGAGTACAGCAGGGTTCTCCACCATCCCCTGCAGGAACCTCGTAGAGCTTTAGGTGTTTTCGCTTAAACATTCACAACGCCCGGTCTGGGAATCGAAACCGCGATCCTATGACCGCGAGTCCGCTGCCCTAACCACTAGGCCATTGCACCTCCACATTACTTACCATAATATACTTCAAATAAGCCGGGATGGTTTAGCTTCAGCGCTTGTGATATCTCTAAGGTTCGGGCTATTTTACAAGATGTAACATGAGGTCCAGTATAATTTTTTTCGTTTACTTGAGTCGTATTTACTGATTCATTTACAATGTGTATTATATTATACTGTAATGTACGAGAAACATTGATACAGGATATATGGCGCGTTTTTTTTTTCCGTCAAATTTGAAAACTCCGTCTTCAAGGGAATACCGGCAGAAATATGCTTGCATTGATTAAGTACTCTGTCCCTACAATAGAGTACTTATTGCAGAAAAACACACACACACACACACACACACACACACACACACACACACACATACATACAGAAAAACATATAAATAGATAGATAGACAGATTGATATACGATAGATACCATTTGAAATACTGTGAATAGCATATTAAATTCAACAGTAAATGTTAAAAAGTTAGTAGTTTATTTAAATAAAGTTATTAATTCAATTATCCTGTATTAAAATCCTTCAAAGGGCGCTTCGGCCAATGTCGTGATCATCATCATCATCATCATCATCATCATCATCATCATCATCACTATCTCCATATGTAGCATCAGAATTACTCCAATTACATCTGTGATGGATTTGATACTGGACACTCATACAGATTAATCTCTGAATTAGTTGACGTGGCATCAGTTTCTGCTTCCTTCCCACCATCTTCTCGGAACACGCCATTCTCTGTACCATCCATTCAATTAGAAATGCTACACTTCATAAAAGTCTTCGGGAATGATTCTCAATTAATATCATCCCTCGTTTTGACGAGTAAAAGCAAGCAAATTAACAAGTACCTTTCGACAAGTTTTCTTGTTCCCTTTTTGCTTTTTTGCTTTTTTTTTTTGGCATTCACCACGCTATTTTGTGCGACCTTTTGTAGTACACAGATTTTCACTACAATCTGTTGATGAAAACAAACTGCACGCTTTGTCATTTCACCATAATTGCAAGGGTGAGTTATAATGTAATGCAATTTTCATTTAACATAACCTACTTATTCACTCACATACGACAATTTCCCTACAACGTCTATACTTGATATGCTAAAAGTATCATACTATACACATCGTTTGAATATTCGAATACGAAAATTCGCTTCTAATGGTGGAAAAATAATAACATACGGTCTTTCCCCCGCCTCACGCAAAACAAACGCACGGCCAAACAGAAGAGGTTGTCAAATAAGAAAAATTAATATAGTACTCTGTGCAATATCTTTCATTTTTCAAAAGAGTGGATACAGACTGAATTGAGAGAGAGAGAGAGAGAGAGAGAGAGAGAGAGAGATTGAGATTTACGTGCTTCATCTACTGCTCTTTGTTCGACTAAAGACATTGCTATCAGACGAGTGAAATTGTCCAAAAAGAAAACGCTCGAAAATATTGTGTGCTTCAAGATTACTACACAACGATGTATTGCAATGCTGTTGCACTTCTGTGATATCACAGCGGGGAACTGCATTTGGAACGAGAAGAACTCTTAAGTTCTGAGTACCGTCATTCAATCCGAATGTGAATATACAAGTGTCGGAATTTCCTATGAGTCAGAGATCTTGAAACGAAAATAACCGCTTCTTTGTGGCGCAGTGCTTGGATCAATGACAAGATCCTAGGTCCAAACTTGCGTAATAATTAGGGCTGACTTGGTGTTAAGAAACAAAATTATCATAAGTTCAGACCTAAGCTGCAATACATATACACAGAATGAATGAATGAATGTTATAGTTTACTGCTGTTAGTAACTATTGCTAGTAAGCAGCACGAATAGACCTTATATTATCATTAACAGCAATACAGAAAATAGCAAGAAACGCTGCTGGCCTCCTTCCCGTTCACCACCTCCTCCTCTTCATCATCATCATCATCATCGTCGTCATCAGCAACCAACAGCAGCAGCAGCAGTAGTAGTGGTAGTAGTAGTAGTAGTAGTAGTAGTAGTAGTAGTCGCAGCAGCAGTAGTAGTGGTGGTGGTGGTTTTTGGTGGTGGTAGTAGCAGTAATAATAATAATAGCAGTAGTAGTAGTAGTAGTAGTAGTAGTAGTAGTAGTAGTACAAGTGGGAGGGGGATAGTATATGGCAGCGAAGAGACTTAATAGAACTAAGGGGAGATAAACAGTGGAAGCGGCTGCAGAAGATGAGCGACGTCAAGGGAGTAAGATAGTAAAAGAAGAATGCGAAATCATTTGTTGTAATGGCAATAAAAAAAAAAAAAAAATAATAATAATAATAATAACGATAATGATAATAATACTGATACACACGCTCTCTCTCTCTCTCTCTCTATATATATATATATATCACACACACACACACACACACATAATGATTTTGTTACTTTAGTTTTCCGCATTATTAATATAACAAGAAATATATAAATGCTGGAATAAAAAGCGCTCAAGAAGAGACCGAATGAATATGAGAGATATATCGCTAGGAAGACTCCAACAGTAATATCACCTAAAGCAAGAACTATACAGACATATAAGACGTAGAATTTCACCTCCACTGACATTACCACCGTCACCACCACTAGCAATAAGAACAAAAACAACAGTATCAGAAGGAGCAGGACCAAAAACAAAATCTAAGATGGGAAAATAAAGAATCGACGCAACAACAAATGAAAGAAAGCAACCTTAAGGTTAAGCAATCATTTGCTAAGAATAAAACCCACTCGGAAGTTGGCCATCTGGTGCAGAAAAAAATTCTTCAAAATGGCCGCCAAGACTTTAAAGTCTCATAGTTTCTATCTCCTTCTTACTCTCATTAAGCCTCCCTTCTTTCTTCTTACAATGAAATCACGCAGCCTCTTTCACAAGCCAACGCATCTCCACAATGTAACCATTGGCTTGTGAAATGAGGTGAAATCAGATTGATCACATGGGATTCACGTGGTCGGATTTTCTCTCTTGCGAACCCGCCGCGTAAAGTGGAGTTGATTTGGCACACAGGCTATGACTGCTATGCATTTGATTGCGCGTGCATAGGCAGGCTTATACAAAGTGTGGTGTTTATGTTATATAGAAAATAAGTGCCAAAGGCTTATGTTTGGCTGGCTGGATGCCTTATGTATATGGCAAATACAGAAGGTCGTAAGCAATACACAAACATATACACACTTTTATATTATGCTTTATATGTATGTATGTATGTATGTATGTATGTATGTATGTATTATATATGTATGTATGTATGTATGTATGTATGTATGTAATTAACTTCGTGCGTGTATATGAACCAATATTCGTTCATGATACAATATTTCTATTATATATGCGTGTGTATAAGTGTGTGGGTTTTTCATGTGTTTGTGCATGCATATGTATAAAATATGTACCATGCACATACTGAAGAGGCTAGCGGCTTTCTACTTATGCATTTATCTACCTATCTCTATGCATCTACCTGTCTAAGTAGTCATCTACATATTTACATATTTATTTATCTTTAGATCTGTCTTTCTGTGCATCTATCTACCTACTTCGCTAATACTTAGACACATGAATACATACACATAAACACACACAGACGAACCTCCCAAACATTATATATATATATTATACATATATACGCATATCTATCTATCTATCTATCTATCTATCTATCTATCTATCTATCTATCTATCTATCTATCTATCTATCTATATGTATGTATGTATGTAAGTATATATATATATATATATATATATACTTACATACAGATAGATAGATAGATAGATAGATAGATAGATAGATAGATAGATAGATAGATAGATCCGTCATACACATCTCTAATTCTGCACATATTTACACTTCGACAGTCACTCACAAAATGCACCATACACAATACACACACACACACACACACACACACACACACACACACACACACACACACACGTAAATATAAATACACAAAACGCTTTCGTGCAGAAGAGACAAAATGCACCACAAGAATAAATACGCGTCTGTAGTGACGTACACACACAAATAAATGCAATTTGCTTGCTCACGCGGGAGTAGAGACACAAAACGACTCATTCGCCTCCACACATCGATATGAATGATTACATTTCTCAGCAGGTCGTCTATATTAAACATATTAGCAACACAAAGGTTATAAGTTCAAATACAGGGGCGGACGCATGTATTATAAGTTCATATTTGCTTGGCTTCATTATGTGAAAATGGCTAATATCATCTAAATAACGTAATAGGCATTAAAACTGCTGCGGGCAATGAGGTCAAGGGTTCGAACGCAGAACCCAGTCAGACGCACATAAATACATAAATTAGCTGATTTGACACACAGGAATTGCAGCGTGTGGAAATAAGAGGAACTCTATGGAGAGGGAATAGTAAAGAGATTGAAGGAAGAGGGTTAGGAGAAGGGGGAAAATGAGGAGGAAGAGGAGGGTAAGGAGGATGAATAGGATAGGAAATCACAAATATGATGGGGGTGATAAAGAAATAGAGAAGAGACATATCTACAAGAATCATACGGTGATAATTATGATGATTGTGATGATGATGATGTTTGTGTCGATGATTATGTATATAATTGTGATGATGATGATGCTGATAGTAATTTCTTTGCGGATTATGATGGTGGTGGTATTGCAGGCGGTGAATATGATGATACTAGCTGTGATTGCGGTAATGGCAGTGATATTGAAGATGAAGATATTGAGGTGCAAGACGCGGTGGATTAAAAAAAACAGAGTATAAACAGATGTGAAGGGACTATAAAAAGGATGAAATGTTTATGCTTTCTTTCGATTTTGCATTCATTCATACATTCATTCATTCATTTCCCAATCTACTAATTTCGGAAAACTCCTTCGAAAAATTTCCCCCGCAAGAAATAAAGACTAAGGTCTTAAGTCATCTTTGCGGCTATTTCCGGACTAAATCAGGACAGATTGACAAAGAAATCCATTCAGATTACACGGAAGATCTGAATAAAAACCGAAGGGTAATACTACGAAAGCTTATGTAAACCATCCGCTCGAATCCCAAATTTCTCACAGGTATTTATAGAACGAGAAATTATTCGGACGACAATGATAGATAAACAACGGTAAAAAGAGTGTCAGAGATATGAGGAGCCGCGGTTGATTCTGTCGGAATTATCTTGATTGATTTGCGTTTTATGTTTCTTATATAACTTATAGTATATTTTATTTATTGAGTTCCGTATAGTCTTACTTTGAATCTCATGTTTCATTCGTGCCTATTAACTGATGTCCAATTCTTAATTTTTCGGTTTTGTAAGGCGGTGAGCTGGCAAAAGCCTTAGCACGCCGGGTAGAATGCTTCGCGGTATTTCGTCTGTCTTTACGTTCTGAGTTCAAATTCCGCCGAGGTCGACTTTGCCTTTTATCCTTTCGGGGTCGATAAATTGAGTACCAGTTACCGGGGTGAGAACCCACGACTCCATCTCTTCAGTTATCTAGCCAGATAACTGAAAAGATGGCGGCGTGGGTTCCCACCCCGGCATCCGAAACTCGGAGTTTTATAATGGCTACCGAATAAGTGTCACATATTTTTACAGATATATATATATATGTATGTATATGTGTGTGTGTGTGTGTGTATGTGTGTGTGTGTGTGTGTGTGTGTGTGTGTGTATGTGTGTATAACAAAGAGAATGGAAAGTATGAACACAGAAAAATCAATTTATTTATATATGTCATTTTCATGTCGTCTACGCACGTTTTAATTCCCATTTCAGTGAGTAGTAAAAAGGGTGGTTGCCAGCATTCTAAAAATGCGATCTAACTTGCATTAAGAGTGAATATTAGTATGCCCTAGTTCTTAAAGACTGCAACTAGCTATTGTCCACTATGGTCCTAGTTTAACCTGTAGCTATTTTTAGAATGAAATCCAAAGACACACATACTAAAACACACAGACATATACACATGCTGCTATTCAGTATGTAAGGAGGTCTCTATCTATTAATATATAAGACTATACGTCAATTTTGACCTGAAGAGATTTTTATCTTTTAAATTCATAATGAAATTTTAATTGTAAAATATGTATGAAGGTGGGAATTGAAACGTTCGTACGCGATGTGTTATATTATATTATTAAATTTTGTTCTCCTACATCGGATAGATTAATACATCTATAACGACAACGGAAATTTTATGAGTGTTAAGTTCTAATGTCGAAGAGGAACCATCAATAAACACTAATACCCAAATTAACTAAAAGGTCTAGGAAAAGTATTTGATATGGATATAAGCTGGCATATGCTTGTATGAAATACGTCCTTGTGAAAGAGCAGCCTCTTTCCATTGAAACATTTATACCCAAAACGTTTTTGTAATGGTATTCACTTGAAAATAATTGAAAAAAACATTTAACAAAACCGAAAATAGAAACAATTATTGTAAAAAAAACAAATCTTATTTTTTTCCTTAGTCAAATCACTGTCTCATCGAAAGGTAAGAGTTACTTCCCTTTCAGAATTAAGTTAATTTCGGAAACTTTTCAAATTATGCACCGTTTTGGGTATTAATATCTTCACGACCACTATTACGGAAATTAACGAACAAATCCAGCTGATCCGGATGACAATTCTGAGAGTCAAGGTAGAAGATCGTTCCAAAAATTTCTTGGAGTACATTCAAGGTGTCTCAGCTTCAAAGAGTTGGCTGCTATTTCTAGTACGCCCTGCTACCACGTAACAGCTATTTGCGATAAAGGACCCGAAATACCTGTTACGTGGTAGCAGGTTGCAAGAAATAGCAGCCAAATCTTTCCTTTTCCGAGGAAAGGAACCGTTTATGCGTGATTTCTATGTCACATTCGTTGAAAGCATGCAAAATAACCTAGATAAGAAAAACTCACGAAACAAAAACTCCGTTCCAGGTGGCGCAGCGTGTTACGGGTAGTCTAGTCTAGTTTAGTATATATATATATATATATATATATATATATATATATATATATATATATATATATATATATATATATATATAAGTGTGTATGTATGTATGCACAGGAATGTAAAGATATTAAACTTCACAAAGGACAACATAACAAAAATTTTAGCAAAACTGGTGAGTAGTCTAACACTTCTACAAAAAGTATCTAAGCATTGCGGAAGTTACTCCTTTGTCGAAAACAGAAAGAAAAAATAAGAGAATGAATGAAACATAGGGAGAGCGTGAGTGAGAATTAATCAGTATATCTGTGTTAAAAGAACGGCATCGGTGATTGGGTGAAGCGGTAGAAAGTATGTCAGAGAAAATAGTAATGTTGACGGATAAAGTGTTAGAAAATTAGGGGCAAAGGGGACGAGAAAGTTTTTAGAGGGGGAGTACAAAAAATTCAAATGTTATGGAAGAGAAGAGAGAGAGAGAGAGAGATCCAAGAGATATCCAAAGCATACTTGGCAGATCTATTAGAATAGTGAAAGCCTCCGGGAAAATAATGTGCGCATTCTTCCTGACATGTGTGCGTTCTGGTTTCAATTTCTATCGAAGGCAGGTTTGACTTTCATCCTTTCTCAGTCGGTGAAATTAAGTACTAACCAAGTGTTGAGGTTGGGTGTTGTTATATACTCGGCTAATACCACGCCCTAACATTGCTAGCCTTGTGCTAAATTTTGAAACGATTATTATTAGTAACTCTCGTTCTTACTGTTAAGCCATTTTCGTAAATTTTGTATAAATAAATTATTCAAGATCTATTTTCCATTGTGATAATAATATTTCCTTCCACTGAGGCGGTGAGCTGGCCGAGACGTTAGCGCGCCGGGCGAAATGCTTCGTGGTATTTCGTCTGCCGCTACGTTCTGAGTTCAAATACCGCCAAGGTCGACTTTGCCTTTCATCCTTCCGGGGTCGATTAAATAAGTACCAGTTACGCACTGGGTTCGATATAATCGACTTAATTCGTTCTTCTGTCCTTGTTTGTCCCCTCTGTGTGTAGCTCCTTGTGAGCAGTAAAGAAATAAGAAACGTTGGCACACCGGGTGAAATGCTTAGCGGTATTTCGTCTGTCTTTACGTCCTGAGTTCAAATTCCGCTGAGGTCGACTTTGCCTTTCATTCTTTCGGGGTTGATAAGTTAAGTACCAGTTGCGTACTGAGGCGATCTAATCGACTGGCTCCCCCACCCTCAAAATGTCTTATGCCTAGAGGAGAAAAGAATATTTCCTTCTACTTCTCTATCTACAGACGAACGACTCTCCACAAAAGATAAACCTGTTTCTGTATATTGTATGTCTTCTGCATGGAGTAAGGGAGGAGCAAATATTCAATTATTTGATAATCTATGTAAATGTCTAGAATTTAAACCAGAACAAAGAAAGCAAATTACAAAGAAAGAAGAGAGAAAACTATGGAAGTTTTAGAACGTTTTAGTGATAAACTAGTGTATGTCCCTCCATTGATTTTCTTTTTTCTGCCAAGACAAAAGTTTTTGATGGTAAATTTTCCACCATTAAAGTTTTCTTTTGGTTTGTTCCAGCAAAACGAGCGAGTTAGGGACATGGCATTTTCTTGCGCTGTTTCTGAACCAGTATCTGTGACAATACCGCATATGAAAGATCTATTCGCTGATACGTTTGTAAATGATCTTGATACGTTCATAATTTTCTCCATGAATACTTATTGGCATGTGGAGGCGCAATGACCCAGTGGTTAGGGCAGCGGACTCGCGGTCATAGGATCGCGGTTTCGATTCCCAGACCGGGCGTTGTGAGTGTTTATTGAGCGAAAACACCTAAAGCTCCACGAGGCTCTGGCAGGGGATGGTGGCGAACCCTGCTGTACTCTTTCACCACAACTTTCTTTCACTCTTTCTTCCTGTTTCTGTTGTGCCTGTAATTCAAAGGGTCAGCCTTGTCACACTGTGTCACGCTGAATATCCCCGAGAACTACGTTAAGGGTACACGTGTCTGTGGAGTGCTCAGCCACATGCACGTTAATTTCACGAGCAGGCCGTTCCGTTGATCGGATCAACTGGAACCCTCGACGTCGTAAGCGACGGAGTGCCAACACAACAACACACTTATTGGCATATCCGTTTTTTTTTGTGCAAGACAAGGAAGCATACAAAAATTTTTAATATTTCGTTCATTCTACAAGTTATACGTGAGGGTGTCAACATGTAATGTTTTAAATTGCGGTTAAGTAGATAATCACAAGAAAGTAATCTATTTAAAGAAATCATATACTAAAAAACACGAATTGACAATTCCCTCTTTTGTTGACGAAAACTTGCAGTTGAACACACACACACACGGGCACACACACACGGGCACACACACACGGGCACACACACGCGCGTATGCACACACACACGCATACGCACACACACACACGCACACACACATTTGTATATTTATGTATATTGCCTTTGAATGTATATGCGTAGATAACTATGTGTTTGTATGTATATCTCTCTCAGTCTCTCTCTCTATCAGTGCCTCTCTCTCTGTCTCTCTCTCTCTCTCTCTATTAGTCTATATGTGTATGTATATACAGCTCTAGAAATAGGGTATTCAAGTTTTGTTGAAGAATCTCATTTGCAAGTTGTTACAAACACATGCACACACTGCACATTCATACACTTGCGTGAGCACAAGCTTCCCTCTGTAAATTGTTTCCTACCATCACCCAAAGGCACACACACACACACACACACACACACACACACAAAGCTCAAACACCAAAATTATACCCCAACACCCACACACATCCATAAACACACACATATACATGCGCCCTCACATACATACATTAATGTAGACACTGAAAAACAGCCACATTAATTCACGTATATACTAAATGAGAAACATCGCCTTCCAGGTGCTGAAAGAATATTTTATGCCATGTGAAAGGTTAAGGGAACAGGTGTGTTACTAAATTCACTTCTATGCATGTTATAAGATGTATCATATTCACACAAGACAAATGTACTTATTTTCATCATAATCAGAATTTTCTGCATGCTGTGTTTCTTTACTTTGGTTATCGACTTTATATCCAGAACGCTCCCAGAGTAGAAGATGTATAATATATTCACTTACTCGTTGTATTCGTGAATTCAATGGATCCTTCAAATTGATGTATGAGCTGAAACGTCTGTAGCAAATAGATCAAACAACGTAGAGCGAAAAACCTTTAAACATATACCAACCGCTACGTATTAGCAATTCAGTTCTATATTGTCTACATCTGCATATCTTACCAGACTTCAACATCATTCATCAATGATGTATTTTGCTGTATTCCCCGAACACTAAGAGACACGTTTCTAACGCAATGCCTACTTATTAATTGATTTAACGAAACGTACCGGAACCAAAGTTACAATAGCGTCGGTCACTCAGCTTTCTAATGCATTCTGATTCTTCGTTCCTTCACCACTTTTATTTACATTTATGCTATTACCTTTATCATGAGGGTAACAAATTGTCTTCGATTTCTCATTACGATAATTTGATCAATTCTGAAACAAGTTCCAAAAACTTCCAGGTCTTGTTTCTTTAGCAGGAAGTATTGTTATTAAGCCGGCAAGCTGCTATAGTCGTTACTTGATGTTGTGAGTTCGAATTCTACTGACGATGACTTTGCATTTCCTCATTGCAGAGTCGATAAAATATGTACCAGTTGAGTACTGGAGTTGATGTATTTGTTAATTCCTTCTTGCCAAAATTTTAGCCCTGGTGCATAGAGGAAAAAGAATTATTATTGTATTTTATTACTGTTTTGGTATCTGTTAACATTTTGTCCTTTCTCAAATCAGGCAATAAGTGATTTAGCGAAATGGAATAGCAAAAATGATAGAACGCTGACCCGAATCTCTAGTAAGTATTTAGTGACACCAAGTTCTGATTTTAATGCTTCTACAGACACCAACAAAGTTTTCGTTTTCTGCTTGTATTAGAAATATCTATAATCTCTCTATTTTGTGTACTGATTGGCTATTACATACAATTGGCTATTGCGAATAAAATTCAACACTTCAGGAAACACAAGATCGTACGTTCTCCTCACTCATTCTCTATGACATAGCACTTCGCTGATATAAGACGGAAAGCTGTTAATAACATAGAAGAACTAGGACGAATTAAAGAGACCCGCTAATTCGGATTTGTGGTTTATTGTGTATTTGTGTTTTGCTTTGACTATCATATGCTCATGAAATCTTAAGAACATCTTCAACAATGAGAACCCCCCCCCCTCATACACACACATACACACACACGTGTATTCTGTGAAATAAGGTTTCATTCAACAACTCAATTTATACATAAGCCTGATGAATCGATATTTTCCAATATTGCTTAAATAATGCCAATACTGTCTATTTGTTTATTATAACAATATTCCAGCAATAATCTTCTGGGAAAGTGTTGATTAAGCATCCGTCGAATTAGGCAATAAAACCAATTCTTTACTCATGCAGACCTACAGCATACGATACTAGTTTATCAAGAACTTTGGCCACGGAATATTTTAACTAAATACTTCGACTTATAAAATGTCACATCTGTGAATTAAACTTAGATATGAACTTAAAACACAAACTATGCTCAAGAGAATTGACGGTGCGCTGTCGTCTGGACACCAACTTAACGCTGTATTTAACATATTTCTTAGAGACGCACTAGTCATGGTACCAGATATTTACAAGGATCGTGTTTAATGTATGCTCGTAGACAGTAATATCTATGGAATTTCTGTTATAATTTCTGACAAGAATTCATTCTTTGCTTTCTAATATGCTTTAAATATTTGACTTTTACCTTTTATTTACTTTAGAAATAAGTAAATACATACAAAAGAATTAGAAACAATGTCTACGCTTATAGTTTCATCATTAGATCTTTCTCTCTTTCTCCCTCCCTCTAGCGGCGAGCTAGCAGAAACGTTAGACGGTAAAAAAAAAGTTTTGTGGTTGTTGTTTATTTTTATCTTTATCTCCGACTATTTACGTTTTGAGTTCAAATCCTTTCGAAGTCGATTTTATCTTTCATCATTTTATGCTCGATGAAAACAAGTGTCCATCTTGGTGTAAGGTCGGTAGTGTCAACTAACTAATTCTCAAGAAAAAAGAAAGTTGATCTAGTGTTTAAATCAGTATATTTTATTATCTATAACTTTAGGATGGTTGATTGGCAAAATCGTTAAATAGTCGGAAACGCACTTTACAGTATCAACTCCGGTTCAAATCCCGACGGGTTCAAATTTGCTTTTCATCCCTCAGGGATGGATAACGTACAGTATTACTCTTATACTAGAGTCAACAGTATTGACTAATACTTTCTCCTCAAAGTTGTTGATCCCTACCTAAATTAGAAACAATTGTTAACTTTTACTCATTGAGGTAAATTCGAAGCCAAGATGGCTTCTGCATGCAGCAAAAAGTAAAGCAGCTCACTACACACACACACACTCACACACACACACACACACACACACACACACACATGTAATTAACAAAACTATTTGATTATATTTTTAAAAAGACCTATTATGTAAAATATGTTTGTAATAACGATGTAATTTCTGAGACGAGCGAACAATTTTCAAGTCAACTTTCATAAACGCTAAATGTCTTTAAATTGTTCAATACTAACATAAGTTCAATGACATTATAAGTTAGCAATACCACAAACCATCCCAGGGTATATTAAAATAGTTACATTTACAATGTAATATTTTGTTAATGTTGAGTGGGGTACGGCTTTATTTGGTATTCCTTTGTTGCTGCCGCTTACAGCATAAGTTCTTTGTATTTATTTTGCCAGGTATATTTTCCCCTCGTGTCAGATTTTGAACAGTTTAATTACGCTCTTACTGAAACAAACTTATGGACGCTTTGATTTATATCCATCGTCTTCTTTGTTAACTTGAATGTGACGTCATAACGTGTCGTATTTTCAAGCATCCCTGACTTGCACGGCGCTTAGAAACAAAACTATGCTTCAAAAGCGAGTTTGTAAATACATGACGTAATAATAATCTTAGGTAATTCTTTTATTGCGCATCTTAACAACCATTTGTTTTACACGGCGGAGAATAGTTGCAGTTAGATCTCCCTGGCATCGATGTCTGAGAGGATTTGTGAATAAAAATTCATGAATATTAGTTCATCCTCCAATGCAGCACAAACACTATATTTACGACCGCTCTTGACCCCGAAGGGAGTAACAATCACTAAGAAACGACCATGTAATGATGGAATGTAGAAAGTGATTTGCTGCCACTAATATCGCATTTAGTAAGAGTTGTGAAGTAATGAATTTATATTCGCGATATAGATGTTTCCTTCTTTGCTGCTGGTGGCAGCGTGTCTAGATTACATCGTTCTGTTGATACCTACACGTATAAGATCTCTGTATTTAAGGATTGCAGAATGAATAACGTTTTGTTCGAGCAACATAACTAGAATCTGAGAGGCTGTAATACTTGTAAACCTACTGACTGCAAGAGTGTAGGGATCCGTATTATCACAGTGCGCCTTGATCAATCATAACCAGAAGGCACATTCATTATGCAAATGTGGCAACATATGTGAATATCGAAGTTCAAATCAAACGATAAGCAATCTATGAGGTACATGAAAACCAGTGCATATACTTGGATGTATTTGTAATTGTGCGCTCGATTTTTGACACGTGTATATACGTCATATTTCACGTGCTCGTCTAATTTCTTTCACTAGTCAAATTTTCAACAAGTGAGTCTGTACATGAATGAATGTATATATGTGAGTGTTTGATTCCAGTACACATATATTCGGTATTGCTGGGTATTAATTAGTCTTACATATACTTCTTGCTCGCAGTGCAAGTATAATTCGAACTGCATAAGCGAAATGTATGTAAGCTTTAATAATAATTGTGGATATTGAGTGTACGGGCAGATCTCTCAGGTAGATGGGTACCTTAGATGTATTACTGTATCACTTGTCGTAAGTAAAACTGTCGAAGACGTTTCTGAAGGTGCCGTAACTAAAAAAGAAAAGGAGTAAACATCCTCTTATGTCATGAATTTGCACCTAGAAAATTTCCCTCCGAGGCACAACTCCGAGCAAGGAAGACCAAGAGTTACCTTTCCATACGAGCCTCTCCTCTCCTCTCAACTCTACCGATGTTATGCAAAGGAAAGGTAAATTTTGGCACCAGTCTTGCTAAAAAAAAAAAAACACCACACATAGCACGGTCCGGGAATGGAACTCACTAACTCATGATTATGAACCTGACACTCTAACCACTGTGCCATGCGCCTTCAATAGCGTGACTAATCACATATTTATATAGAAATATGAAATGTAATTGAAATTGAAGGTCTAACTGATGTTAAGTTCAATGAAACCTAAGGGAATGGGGGGGAAAATGGCCATAGTAAGGTAGCAGTGTAGCAGTGCATGAGTTTTCGTAAATGTTAAACCAGATTATTATTTTTTAATGTTATGGTATGGCTGTAATTTTTAAGGACGGACATTTGGGAAAATTAGAATAGTACATATTTACGTGTTCCAATCAAGTCAGTGTCGCCAATGTGAAGCAATTGCATATTCTTGTAATGAAATATACGATTCAAATTTCAAAATATCAAAGAAATATTTTTTTTTATATGTTTGTATTCTTTGAAGAACACAAACCGCAGGACTATATTAACCATATTTCTACGTAAGGATGTAATAGCTACAGTACAGGAAACAATATAACAAAAGATATCCGAATCAATATTTTCCTTTCACCGTTCATAACGTATCAATATAATAATAATTGATTGTATATTTTGAACGACATTATTACGTCAAAGGCGGTGAGCTGGCAGAACCGTTAGTACGCCGGACGAAATGATTAGCGGTATTTCGACCATCGCTACGTTCTGAGTTCAAATTCCGCCCAGGTCGACTTTACCTTTCATCCTGTCGGGGTCGATAAATTAAGTACCAGTGAAACACTGGGGACGTTGTAATCGACTAGTCCCCTCACCCCAACAAATTTCAGGCCTTGTGCCTTTAGTAGAAAGGATTATTACGTTAAAATGTTGATAACAATAATGCATTTGCTCACAAAACCTAATAAGCCTCAAATAAACTTAAATTACAAATTTCTTAAAATTCTTCTACATTTAAACGTGTATACAGACTTCAGTGATATAATGTAAGCTGTCAGTATTAGAGAATTTGCACGATTCTTCTCCATAGCATGTTTTGTAACTTAGTGACGTAGTATTGTCCTGACGTTATGATTGGTACCATGGTATTTGGTTTGTTGTCGTTGCTGCAGCTTACTATTTTCTGCTCGACAGTTGGTAGTCGACAACCTGGCAGTATAATTTCATCGAGTTCTCTCACCAATATTTTTCTCCTCCTCTTGAGAAAATTATAAAAGTCGCTTTTAGATATAACAGCAAAATATTCTTGCATGATATTTTCTTTCTTTCGTAAATGTCAATACAAATATAGATCTCGATGGATTTTGTTGATAAAAGAATGCACTGGTAACTATACAGATAGCGCTTGGTGGATAAGTTTAGGATATGATAAAACCCTGACTTGGGAAATGCCAGACTTTGACTTACAACAATAAAGGTAAAGTTTACGTATACGTTTCGCGAAAATGAACATCGACAAGCTAATTAGGTAATTCATGTGGTTAATGGCAATATATGTAGTTATATTTGAGTTGTTGTCTAAGTGGAACAATTTGTGTGGTAGTGTTAATGGTCATTGCTGAAAAGAAAAGTTTGGTAAACGCATGTGAATTGAAAATGAACGAAATGACTCTGTAGAGGCTAGGCCAAAGCTAACTTCTAGTACAACGAAAGAACCAAATGACAATTTAAGCGTGAGTGTTGCTAAAATAGAAATCAAAACTAGAGGGACAAACGTTCCTGGTATTAAGCTAATGTACCCAGTGGATGCTAATCATTTTTGTTTCTTAATATAGCCTATAACATGTCTTAACATTTAAGTTTGGATTGGTTAAAAGTTTTGAGTAAATCTTCGATTGTGACAACGGTAAAAGTAAAGAAATGGTCAAGCATTTTCGTTAAACTAGCCAAAAATGGCCCACAGGGAACCAGTAAGTGAGCTACTGATTGACTAAAATAATTCGCCTGTCAGAGGCGGAACTTATATCTCGTCTGCATGAAAAACATTACAAATACTTTCAGCGCAAAACCTTTGTTTCATGTTGTTTATGACGACAGTGATGACGTAATAGGAAGGTATGTGGAAAGCTTAGAAACAAACTTGTGTATTAAGTTAAATGGATGGATTGGACAATTCGTTTCATAAAAATATGATGTGACAATTCTTTGTGTGGTCGTTCTCGGTTTATCACTTTAGTGACGATGCCAGTGGCGTTTAGGGAGATAAAACGTTTATGTATTTAATGAACTATGCTCCATTATTGTGTAATGTTGCCATAAGTAAAAAAGTAAAACTGCCCATAATTTCAAGACTTTTTCTGTGGACTATTTCAGTAGTTCTCTCTCTCTCTCTCTCTCTCTCTCTCTCTCTCTCTCTCTCTCTCTCTCTCTCTCTCTCTATCTATCTATCTATCTCTCACATTCTCTCTCTCTCTCTCTGTCTCTCACTTTCTCTCTCTATCTATCTATCTATCTATCTCTCACATTCTCTCTCTCTCTCTCTGTCTCTCACTTTCTCTCTTTCTCTTCTCTCTCTCTCTCTCTCTTTATATATATATATATATATATATATATATATATATATATATATATATATATATATATATATATATATATATATATATATATATATATATATATATATATATATATATATACATACATATATGTATACAAATAAAGGAAGAATCTTGCAGGAGATTAATTTGTTACTTAGTCCGATGTTGTCTGTGGTGACGAATGAACGACAAAAGAATTTGTGTTCGACCGTTTATGATCTCTATGTAGACATTCTGCTCTATGCTGCTGGTGACAGCGTGGCTATAATGCCATGTTTTTGGCACAACTGATATTTATGTGTTTGTATATGTATGTACGTACCTATGTATGTATGTATGTATGTATGTATGTATGTATCTATCTATCTATCTATCTATCTATCTATCTATCTATCTATCTATCTCTATAGTGGAAAGGTAGGAATCATGTCTTTTCTTGTTTATTCTTTTTCTTGCTTATTTCTTTCTTACTCTGTTTTTATGAAGATTTCATCCAAAGTGTTTATTTTTTGTTCATATTGACAGTGCGATCCAAATCTCAGAGCTCCCATTAGTTTGCATGTTACACCAGGAATAGAACTATTTACTCACAGCTTCTGGCTGGTTTATCCAAGGTATTAGCTTGTAATTTAGTGGTGCAATAGAATAGAAATTAAAAAAAAACAATGCAAACAAGCAAAAAAGAAGAAAAAACATAAAAGTTACTTAAAATAGCTAATAACTAAGAAAAACTGTCTGGTTCCACTCAACTCGAAGTTATATTTCTACCTAAATAATGTGTATTTAGATTGTTTTAGGGTCACATATGGTCAAATAACAGTTACAAATTCTTGTTTATCTGTTAATCTTATTGTCAACAGAGTCAGTCAGTAAAACACTAACTGGCTCCGCTCTATATATTTCTGTTGACGAATTGAGAAAACTGTTAAAGCCTCGTGCAAAATTCATTGTTGCAATTAGTTACATTCTGATTTTAAATTCCGCCGAGGTCAATTTTGCCTTTAACCTCTGGAGGGTCAATATACTAAAGTACCAGTTAGAGACAAGTTTCAATGGCATCGATCAACTCTCTCCGCACATTCCATAGTCTCTGCAATTCAATAGCTAGGTTCTGGTATTTTGCGATTTTTTCTGTACCTCTATTATTAATTTTTTCATCATTTGGAACTGTAACGTCAATTATCTTGCACTTTCTATTCTCTTTATCAACTACTACCAAAATCAGGCCTTCTAGCTTCTATTACTCTTCCAGTCTGAATGTTTAAGTCGCACAACATGTTGTATTTCGTACATTCTAGTACTTTACGTGGTTCATGTTCATACCCTTTATCAGTATGGTCAAATTCTAGAATTCTACATAGCTCCCAATGGGCTGCACTCCCACACGTGACACTGAAATGCGGGAAGGATCTGTTGGCTGCAACGGAGGTGGAGTGTGCAAACAACTGTTTTGGATAGTCTACTCTACAATATTCAGTTTTCTGTGAGTCGAGGAGTAGTAACGTTGCTAAGAAAGGACCCACTTGATTGGGATCATGGTGACAATTTTCGGCCCATAGATCTGTTAAACGCAGATTTCAAAATTTTGGCCTAGGTGCTTGCTAAAAGGATGGTGCTTTTCAGCGATGGTCTAATTATTTATACGGGAATATAAGCCATCCACGACAACCTCTATATTAAACGATACGTCGTAGAGAGCCTGGGATCACGGTGACAATTTTCGGCCCATAGATCTGTTAAACGCAGATTTCAAAATTTTGGCCTAGGTGCTTGCTAAAAGGATGGCGCTTTTCAGCGATGGTCTAATTATTGAAACGGGAATATAAGCCATCCACGACAACCTCTATAATAAACGATACGTCGTAGGGTGCCTGGACAAGGAACATGGTAGCGTAAGCCCCCTGATCACTTTCGATCAATGAAAATCTTTCGAGAGGATCGAGCACCAAAACTTGGCTGCTGTTTTTTCGGTGGCCGGTTTCAGATCCTTTATCTGCGGTTTCATTGTCGCAGTTTACTGTAAAATCCTCTTGATATTTATGATGAATTACCAACAATGAGAATAATCAGTATCTTGCTCTTGGTCAGTCAACGTTGCATCCTCTCATCTCTTCTTTATGTGCTGACTCTCGAGCCACAACTGCAGAAACTAGAGACGTTGAGGGGTAGTAATATTTGAGGCAAATTTGCCGCTCTTCTTTCTAAATCTTATGATTCTGGAGAAGTTCTATTGTTTGTTAAGAGATAAAGGCATTAATGTTATTGTTGCGGTGTAACTAATTGCCATGGAATTAACGGTATCTTTCTGGCAGTTGCTGAAATTGTTGGCGAAAAACTCCCCATAAAATGATGCTGATGATAATGACGAGACTGAGAAACGCAGGTGAAAGAAAAGAAAAAAAAATAAGCCAAAATATCAATAAAAATAGTAAAGTAAATGAATAAATAAAAATAATAATTATTTCAAATTTGTGTAAGCTAATTGAAAACGTAAATTAAATATCAGAAAAATGCGAAAAATTGTATTGATATAAGCTAGCTACTTGTTAACCTTGTGAATATTCATTTTCAACATGTTTCCTTAAATTCCCACAATAAAAAAGAAAACCACACATGCATAAAAACATGAAAAAATATTCACACGCATATACATACATATACATACACAAGCACACATATTATACATATATATATATATATATATATATATATAAAGATAGAGAGAGAGCAAGTGTGAGATAGAGAGAGAGAGCTTGATAGAGAGATAGCTAGCTAGATAGACAGATGGATATCGTACTTACAAACAGTAATAGACAGGTGCATCGGAACACACGCAAATACAGATACAATACAGTGTATATGTGTATGTATATGTATGTGTGTATATATATATATATATACATGTGTATATATATGTATACATGTGTATATATATATATATATATATATATATATATATATATATATATATACATGTATATATATGTATATATGTGTGTGTATATATATATATATATATATATATGCATATATACATATATGTATGAATGTTCGCATGTTCCCTACTTCTTAAATGTTTATAAACATTACACAGAAATAAAACATTGCACACACTGTCTTCATACCTCTCTCACACATAAACACAGGCAGGCATTTGGTGTTCTCTCTCTCTCACACACACACACACACACACACACACATATATATATATACATACATAACTATGAACATTACAAAATCTCAAAAAGCACACATAGGAATAAAA
>NC_142933.1:29624797-29627297 GCF_046866305.1 Octopus bimaculoides
GTATGCAAATTAGGGACCCCTTCATAGAGTAACTCTTGCATTTGATGAGTATATAAACAGTTTGGCTGCTTCTTTTGCTGGACATTGTCAAAATGGCGTGGACGCCTCTGATGAGAACCCAATAAGTTTCGAAAATCTATTAGGGCTGCTTGTCATTTTTTTCAGGCTGCTGAGAAATGGCTACAATTTGCCCTGTTTATAATTATACCATATGTTACGTGTTATGTTGGCACTCCGTCGCTTACGACGTCGAGGGTTCCAGTTGATCCTATCAATGGAACAGCCTGCTCGTGAAATTAACGTGCAAGTGGCTGAGAACTCCACAGACACGTGTACCCTTAACGTAGTTCTCGGAGATATTCAGCTTGACACAGTGTGACAAGGCTGGCCCTTTGAAATACAGGCACAACAGAAACAGGAAGAAAGAGATGTTTTCGCTCAATAAACACTCACAAAACCCGGTCTGGGAATCGAAACCACGAGTCCGCTGCCCTAACCACTGTGTCATTGCGCCTCCACGATATATGTGTGTAAGTATGTGCCTATGTATGTATAAATATGTGTATATGTATATATGACTGTATAGGTATGTATATGCATAAGTATATTTGTATTGGTATATAGCCACAAATGAATCTGAGTGTATATACTTCTATATATATATATGTTGTCAGTCTATTAACGTTTGTTTTTGTAAAAATACATGTACGCTTGCATTTTATTCCTTAATTATTGTCTCCCCTACCCAACAAACTTCTACAGCTCTCGTTTTTAGTTAGTGTTTTTCCTATCTACAATAACTTACCAGTTATATAAGCATTTTTTTCGATATTAACTATAAAAAAAAAAAACTTTACTTATTTCTATCGATCTATAGAGGCTTATATTAGCTTATCAGTTGATACCTAAGTAAAAACCCCTCTATTTCGACTTTATTTTTACCTTATTGCTCGTATTCCTAATACTGTGAATAGATAAGTAATTACGACATATAACGCTTATTTTGTCTATGAATATTAGACCTATTATTTACAATAGATACTTAAATTATAAAATTCATAAACCTGAAATTATTACTGAATATTATTAAATATTTTTTCTAATAATTTCCTAAGTCGAAAACATAATTGACGTTTAAGTAAAAACAATTTTAATTTGAAAATTCTTTCACTTCCCTACTTGGATTCCTCATCGTACTTACAAATACAGTGTGACCAGTTAATATAATTCATTTACGGAGTTTAAAAAGACACACATATAGAAATTATATTAGCATCCAATTATATATATTCTAGTCTTGTTTAAAATAGACATGACTTCAAGAACGAACACATTAGTACAATATGATTACTAAGAGAAAATCTATGTAATTCTAACGTCTTTTTTTTGGGGGGGGGGGTTAATACCAACTACCGACGAGTACAAATTTGACTATTCCGATTTTTCTATTATGAATATATGAGTCTTTTTGTATGAAACAAATTGTATAGTAACAGAAAAAATAAAAACTAAAATCCATTTTAACATCTAATCTCCTCCATTATATAGATATCAATGAATGAACCTATCTATCTATTTATCTATCTATCTATCTATCTATCTATCTAATTATCTTTCTATTTGTCTGTCTCTCTGTCTGTCTGTCTGTCTCTCTCTCTTTGTCTGCCTGTCTTTCTCTCTCTCGCTCTCTCTCTATATATATGTATACATGTATGTATGCATGCATGCATGCATGTATGTATGTATGTATGTATGTATGTATGTATGTATATACATTTTGAATTAAAAGCAGCTTTAACACTGCAAATATTACCGGTGTTGCATACCTCGAAAGGATAAAAGGCGAAGTCGACTCGGCAGAATTTTAACTTAGAATATAGACAGGCGAAAGGACGCGAATCATTTTGCTCTGCGTGCTAACGATTCTGCCAACTCACAGCCTTAATAATAACAATAATAATGGTTTAAATTTCTGGCACGAGATCAGAGAGTTCGAGGGAGGGGTGAGTCGATTACGTGGACCCAAGTACACATCAGGTACATATTTAATCGACACCGAAATATTGTGAGGCAAAGTCGACCTCGGTGCAATTTAAACTCAGAATTTAAAGACTGGCAACCTCACCAAATCCAGCTACTACTACTACTACTACTACTACTACTACTACTACTACTACTACTACTGCTGCTGCTGCTGCTGCTGCTGCTGCTGCTGCTGCTGCTACTGCTACTGCCACTACTACTACTACTACTACTACTACTACTACTACTACTACTACTACTAGATTCACACAAAGTGACACTAAAATAGTCATTAGTATCATGACCATAAGACACAGATATATATTTATATATACACTTCATCATACACACATTCATAAAACATACATACGTACATATATACATACACACATACCTACAAACATACAAAATGTATGTATGTATGTATGCATGTATGTATGTAAGTGTGTATGTATATATGTACATGTCTAGCCATGCA
>NC_142933.1:29629797-29632297 GCF_046866305.1 Octopus bimaculoides
TTATTATATATTCTTTTTTTTTTTTGCTTCGTGTTGGAATTGTGTTTTGTAGTATATTTGTATTGTTTTTATCTCTTAATGTTTTATCGGTGTTCGTTTTTAATATTCCCCCTTTCTATTTCCTTGGTTTCCCTTTCAGTTTTATCATTAGATTATGATGGATATAACTATAATATATATATCTATAATAAGGACAATATGAGAATTAATTACATAATACATAGAAAAAGAATAAATGAACAGTAATTGGTAGAGCGCCATGCAACCCAAAAAATGGAATAAAACATCAGGACACAAAAATAGATTTCCGCTTATCTCTTTTTCACCCTCACCTCTGTCTGCTTGTTAGCCTGTCTCTGTTTCGCCGGCTTCCACATACATACATACATACATACATACATACATACATACATACATACATGCATGCATGCATACATACATACATACTACATACATACTATAGGGACACAATCCTTAATCCGGAAATCTAAAATTCGAAAAGCCCTCAAAACATACATACATACGTATATATATATATATATATATATATATATATATATATATATATATATATATATATATATATATGTGTGTGTGTGTGTGTGTGTATATGTATATGTAAACACACATACATACTCAAACACACAGCCACACACTCGCAGACACACACACACGCATACACACACACGCACGCACACACATACACACACACACACATGCATGATTGTATATATATTCACGGGTCGTATAAAACGAGTTTACGGATGCAGTGAGAAACATTCAACATTGTCTTCCGGCTAAAGTCATTTTTGCATTTACACATTCAAAGTAATTTATGAAACTGACAGAGTAATAAAAGATTTGGGCGTAGCTACTCCGAGTTCATTTATATATGCAGGTGCATTTCATATATCAACAAAGTCATTCCACATATTACCAGAAAGAAACTAGTCGCATTCAAAAAATTGTCGACGTAATACACAGTACGGCTTTCAGTAAGGAAGTAACTGCATTAGACTTCCATTGAAGCACTATGATTGAATGCTGAAATAGTGGATGCCCTATGATTCAATCATGGACGTTAAGTTGTCCAAATTTGCGAAGGATTTTGAGTAATCGACTAGCGAATAGCGTATCCCAAATAGAGGAATCTCTGGAAACTGGAAGAGTAGCTTCGTGACTTTTTAGGTGGCAATACTCAGAGCTTTGCAGCCTACATTGCTCTCTCAAAGGAAACGTCAACGTTGAATGAAGTCCCGCAGTGAGCTGCCTTGTGGGCTATTGCTGTTTGTTGTGGTTCTATCGGACATGCCCTGAGTTATACAAGCAGCTATTTTCAGCTCTGCTTAGATGCAGACTTTCCACAGAACCTAAATGCAATATAAAAATGGGCTGAAGAAAAACTACCCATCTTTAGATTGCTATCAAACCGGGTATTTTCTAGAACAATCCAAGAATCGCAGCAGGTTTGTAACCTGCGGATAAATATGTGAGGTAAGGTATTTTTCCCGTTGACAGCAACAATGGCCAGACGTTATAGAAGTATTGATACTGAGATCACTGTGTTCGACATAACAGGAAGCCATACTGCTTTGCTCTGAAGGAATATTCTTCCTTAGCCGCCTAGTCTATGACTCACGACTATGGTAGTTAAAGAGTATTGAACTGTTGTTGTTGGCACTCCGTCGCTTACGACGACGAGGGTTCCAGTTGATCCGATCAACGGAACAGCCTGCTCTTAAAATTAACGTGCAAGTGGCTGAGCATTCCACAGACACGCGTACCCTTAACGTAGTTTTCGGGGAGATTCAGCGTGACACAGTATGACAAGGCTGGTCACTTTGAAATACAGGTAAAACAGAAACAGGAAGTAAGAGTGAGAGAAAGTTGTGGTGAAAGAGTACAGCAGGGTTCCCCACCATACCCTGCCGGAGCCTCGTGCAGCTTTAGGTGTTGTCGCTCAATAAACACTCACAACGCCCGGTCTGGGAATCGAGACTGCGATCCTATGACCACGATCCGCTTCCCTAACCACTAGGCCATTGCACCTCCACAATATTGAACTAACAACAGATATATAAATAAGCTAATGGTGTTTCTCAAAATGTTATCAATGTAACTACTAAGCTAGTGAGATAGTTGAAATCATTAAAACTCTACTCTCTGGAGAATAGAAAGAAAACATGTGCTGTATTCTATACATTGCAAATCTGTGAAAGGCTTCCGGCAAATTTCGGTGTTCAGATGTATAAGAATCACCTTAAAGACCCACACTCCTAGTTGAAATCTGGGAACAAATGCTGCAAGAGAGTAGCGTTGCAATAATTTCTAGTAATCTCACTTGCTGCTTCAGAACGATTTTCTTCTGTTACTACAATAGTTTTTGCTTTTAAACACAGTACGTCAATAAATGATATTAGCGATGGAAGCGTACTGCGGTAAATTTGCTTTTTCGCGTCGTATTTACGTTAAGTATCACGTACAGATGTCTATTTTAGCC
>NC_142933.1:29637297-29644797 GCF_046866305.1 Octopus bimaculoides
AAAACGGGGGTAGCTGATGAAGGAAAATGTTCTCTATGTGGCTTGTGTGTTTTCTGTACTCTGATTATCATTATTTTCTTGTCTACGTTTTGTTTGCAATGTCCTGTACCCAAATATGCACCTATACATACAGGTGGATGTCGGTATGCATATACCTGTACGTATATATGCATACACTCATTTATTATTTGTTTATATATATATATATATATATATATATATATATATATATATATATATATATATATATATATATATATATATATATATAAGAAACACACACATATATAAATACATATATCTATATGTATATATGTATATATATGTATACACACACACACACACAAATGTAGTTCAAATTTATAAAAAATCAAAGACGAAGGCAAGTGTAGGAACAACAAGCAAGTGTATTTGTTTGGCGCTCGAGAAAAATCGACAAGTCTTTTAGCTTTTGAGTTTACGCTCTTTGACACTAAGAAATAAGAGGAAATAAATAGAGAATGAAAAAAAAAACGTGTCGAGTTCAGTGGGCCATGATTGACAAGAGTGTCACATCCGCTAGTTGACAGTTTGCATAAAAGAAAAAGAAAACTCAATATCTCATCCAAAAAGAAAAGGATTTTTAAAAAATGCAAAATATCAACTAGATTATGACTGGGAGATAATAGTTTAGCGGGCGCCTTCTTCCACCACGACCTCAAGGCGTCTCCTGAACCAGGCGCATGCATTTCTTCTGTCTCCTTCGGGAGATCTTCGGACATCTTTTTTATTTATGCCACTAGCTCGATATTGGTGTTGCAGTCAGAGGGGTTAGTGATTTTTCTTTTTACTACTGCGTCCCACAAGTTGTAATATATGGAAATACAATCGCGGTAATTAGGAAGCCAGAAATTGGGACTGCTGAAGCCGTAGAAATTCTCCGACAACCACTTAAGACTCAGTTCGGAGGTATAGCCAAAAATCCAATCCTGTTGCCACACATATGATCTTCCAGGGGCAACCATACCCAGCCTGAGTTTTCACATTATATATATATATATATATATATATATATATATATATATATATTGCATTTTCTTAGTGGGGGTCATCACGCCAATTATAATAAACACACAGACTGGTTCAATTTAAATTCTTTATTGCAAGCCATTTGTCTAGTAATTTATCCAACCATCTAATCGATAGCTTGCATGATCAATCGGTTAAACAATCAATCAGTTGTTTGTCAAATTCGTATCGATGACTCATTAATGACATTCCATTTCACAAATGGTGATGAAAGGTCTTTGTCAAACAGCTTATACATTGTTTAACTAACAGATTAAGTAAACAATGGATTAGGTGGTTGGTTAAAAAACTAACCAGTTGATTAGCCATAAAGAAGAAACTGAACCAGTGCGTGTGTTCATCGTTACTGTATTTGGCTCAATGATCTTCCTAAGATACCATAAGATTTGTTTCAACATACGAGTTCACATCAAAAATCTTGCAAACCAAATACAAAATCGAAGTATACACACACATACACACAACACACACGCATACACACGCACACACACACACACACACTAATACATACACACAAACACGTACACACAAACACGTACACACATACAAAACATACATATGCACACATCAGTTACGCTACATAGAAGAGAGCACTACAACTCTAACCAGCGACATTATCAACAACACCAACGATAACACATGATATTCTCTGTCTGAGCAAGTCACCAGTTTGGAGTTATAATGACGCCATATTTTTCAGGCAATTTGTTTTGTCCTTCAACTACTGTCGATAGCTATTTATCTGTTTATACATCTATTTACCTATATATTCATGAATCTATTCATTCACAGCTCACTGAAACCAATAGCCATTTACATTTTTCCGTCCGTCTGCATCGATAAAATCTAGTCGCCATGTTGTCATTAGCAATGATTGTTTGTAACGAGATTTAGTAGACTTCAAAGCTATTTCTTAAGTGATTGCATATCTATCTATCTATCTATCTATCTATCTATCTATCTATCTATCTATCTATCTATCTATCTATCTATCTATCTATTTTTATATATATGTATGCATATATATATATATATATATATATATATATATATATGTGTGTGTGTGTGTGTGTGTGTGTGTGTCTGTGTCTGTGTGTGTGTGTGCTTGTGTGTGTGTGTGTGTGTTTGTGTGTATGTGTGTGTGTGTGTGTGTGTGTGTGTGTGTCTATTATATTCATAAATATGTGTATTTCCAAGCGTGCATGCCTGGACATTAGTGCAAGCATGCACTTATACATACATACATACATACATACATGCATACATACATACACACATACACATACGAATAAATGTATGTAGTTATACATGTATGTATGTATGTATATATAATTACATATATATATATACATATATATATATATATATATATATATATATATATATATATATATATATATATATATATATATATATATATATATATATATATATATATATATATATATACATACATATCTTTCTATCTATCTATAGAAATAACACTGTGAGCAGCAAATATGACTAATGCATGCACTGGTACTTTCGATGTTCCTCTCTGTATGTCAGACATGGACTCGCACATCAGATGAAGATGCGATCATTGGAAATGAAATGCTAGTCATTTCAATTAATCGCTGTATTTCGTTTTGCAACCATAATATTCTACCATGCTGTATTTTGCAACCGTAATATTCTGTGAGTCAATATTGTATTAGCAGTGCTATATTTTCGCTTTTTAAGTTTATCGAACCTCCGTAGTAGAGGTTCTATCATGGTGATTACAGAGACGTTTTTATTTACGGAATGTTGTAACTTTCCGTGTAGCTCTTAATGTAATACGATAGTATATTGTGGTCACAAGACGAAATAGCGTGTCGTTGCCGGCAATTAACATGTACGTACCGGCGGTCGAATGCGTTTACTATTCAAATTAGTCTGTCCTAGTGGGTATTCAGCCAATATATTCATGGATTTTTGACAGGTTGGATGCAATACTGATGAAACAGCAATAACTCTTGAAATATGCATATACACTCACTCCCTACTTTTCTAATCTTTCATGGCATTGTTTACATAGACGTAATAGTTTATGAAGTGTCGTAACTTACAGTGCTGGCTCCGAGTTCTATAGAAAATCTAAAGACATAATCTTATAAAGCTAGGCATTTCATTCTTGAAATCTGCTCATCCACCATATCTAAGTTGAAACAAAGCTAAACCATCTCAATCGCAACAACCTCTTTTTAAACTGTACGTATGCGGACACATCTGTCATACTTCTATGTCAACACAACAACCAACATCCTCACTTCCTTAAAACCACGAACACACCCAATTTATCATGACCCCACACAACTACTACAACCTTGGGACTATCACTGCAACTTTCAAAGCCTCTGCACCGCCATCATCATAACTCTATTCAGTCAGACAATTTTTAGGTCACTACATCTACTGAAAGACTTTTTTCATCACCACACCGAATCATTGCAAGATTTTAAACTCTACACGACACCTACAAGTTTATAAAATGCCACGCCACCATCACAACCATTTAAAAATCACATCCAAACCCAATCACAAAACTCTACCTAACAACATCACCGATATAAATACTTGTCGTCCACTATATCAACTTTATACGAATATCACAACTTTCAGAACCTCACATCTACATAACAGTATTTTCAATGCCACCACACCAAAACTATCACAACAGTGTACATTTATACAAACAACACTGCTATTTAAACTGTACATCACCACCATCACAAAACTTGACACTTCTACTGCAACCATTTAAACACTAAAATGCTACCATAGCAACATTTTAATCTCTACACAACCAGTACAGCCTCCAGAAGGCAACAGCACCACCGCGCAACTTTCTTAAATATCTTCCCGCCACAGTTACATCTTAAATCTCTATGCAAGCACCACAGCTTCTTAAACTCCACCACCACCACCACCATCACCACCACCACCACCACCACCTCTTTTTAAACAAAACACTGCTACCTTCCTGAAATTGTAATATCTATACAACCACTGTAACTTACTAAAATCCACAAAACTACACCAACTTTATAGATATCCCATCGACGCCCTCATGCACCTACACAACCACTGCAGCTTCCAAACCACCACCACCACCACAACAGCACTCTCACAACCACCACCACCACCACCACCACCACCATCGCCACCACCACCACCATCATCCCCACCGCCACCACCACCACCACCGCCACCACCACCACCACAACCACCACCACCACAACAACAGTACCATCACCACCACCACCCACTACCAATCCACTACCACCACTAACACCACCACCATCACCGTCACCACCACCACTATCACCAATCTACCCCCCCCCACTTTCAGCAATATACGACGACGACGACCACTATCATCGCCACCACTGTCACCACCACTACTACCCCAATCACAACCACCACCACTATCACTACCCCGCCACTATCACTACCGCCACCACTATCACTACCACCACCGTCACCATCATCACCACCGTCACCACCACCGCCACCGTCGCCACCGTCGCCACCACCACCACCACCACCACCGTAACTTCTTAAACATCACTCCGCCTATATTCACAACACAGCGATATCTACACAACCACCACAACAAGAAACCTTCCCCCTACACACACACACACACACACACACACACACACCAACACCCACACCGTTTTAGAACTCCATGATCCTCACCCCCCCGCCCACCATCACCACATATTTCGACAGCACTTCTCGTTTCATAATCTTTTAAACGTTTACACCGCTTTTACAATATTGTGCAGTAAATGTACATGCTGTCAATTTACGACAGTTAATACAGCCCTCAACAACATAACAATCTACAAAACATTTGCAATTCTCTCTGTCTCATTTTATTTATCTCCATTAAAATTAAAATCTTTAATTTAATTAAACTATCATTTCACTTTCGAATCGTTTTAAAATCGCTTGTTTTTTACAACGTTTCCGTCATTCAAATCTTCGTTTCGTTTGCTGTCGTATATTTCTTTTCATCATTTTTCTTTGACCTTTTTGCTTTCTTTCTTCCATTCTTTGTTTGTTTGTTTGTTTGTTTGTTTCTTTCTATCTTTATTTCTTTCTTTCTTTCTTTCTTTCTTTCTTTCGTTCTTTCGTTCTTTATTTCTTTCTTTCTTTCTTTCTTTCTTTCGTTCTTTCGTTCTTTCGTTCTTTCTTTCATTCTTTCTTTCCTTCTTTCTTTCTTTCTTTCTTTCTTTCTTTCTTTCTTTCTGTCGTTCCATACGCTATTTCTTCTATCTCATCATTGTGGTCATCGCCGCCACCGTTTTGTCTTCAACGCATCAAGATCATCAGTAAACTTCCTTCCTCGTCGTCCTCCTCTGCTCCTGTTCCCCTTCTTCCTGTCTCTCACTCTTTGCGCCACCACCACCTTCTTTCTCATCGCTTCGTTCATTCGCCTTCATAAACTTCTTCAAAAGAAACTGTCTTATCATTGTCATCGTCCTCGTCATCATCACCCTCGCCGTCGCCGCCATCTTCATCGTCGTCGTCGTTATCATCATCATCATCATCATCATCATCATCATCGTCACCATCATCATCATCATTATCATCGTCATCATCATCATCATCATCATCATCATCGTTATCAACATCGTCATCGTCGTCATGGTTGACATCATCATCGTTATCATCATCGTCATCATCATCATCGTCATCGTCATCATCATCATCGTCATCATCATCATCGTCATCATCATCGTCATCATCATCATCATCATCATCGTCATCATCATCGTCGTCATCATCATCATCATCATCATCATCGTCATCATCATCGTCATCGTCGTCATCATCACCACCAACACAATCATCATCAGCAGCAGCACCAACACATCACCACCATCACCATCATCATCATCATCATCATCATCATCATAATCATCATCAGTACCCCCCCCACCCCCACTACCCCCACTACCCCCACCACCACCACCATTTCTCTTGCAGCTTTACATACTATAACCACCACCATGAATAACATTAGCCTATGCCAGGGCCACCATCTTTACATCACTCATTCTTCTCCAATCATACCCTTCAATACTACCCAGGTTAATCCTTCCCCTATTTCCGCTCACCACAGTCAAAATTAGTTTCCCGCCCCTTCTCTCTCTCTCTCTCTCTCTCTCTCTCCCTCTCTCTCTCAACCCCATTCAAACTGCTTCATTGCACACAATTCCTTTTGTCTTAATATTCTCCAACCCGTTAACATTTTTCTTCGTTTTTTTTCTTTTTCCCCTCACATTCAAATCCTTTTCTTAACCTTTTGATTACCCCCCCCCCACTCCATTTCACCAACTTAGACTTTGACCACTGCTTGCTCCGCTTACACATATACCGCCTCTCCACCCTAGATGACCATCAACCACGACCATAACTACCAATGTCGACCATGGGGTTTTACGCTGTCGGTTGGATGTTTATCATTCAAAATCAACGGAGGCAATTCTGCGTGGTCCTTCGATGTATAAGAAATAATAGCCAAAGTTGCCTTAAACCCTACTGAAAGGAAAAGGACACAGATTTGATAACGCAATTTTAGTCATCCAACAAAAAGACAAAATATTCAAGGATTTTCTACCTTTGAGTTTCGGCCTGCTTCCTGATGACCGACAGAGAGCAAACAACGCAGTAATTACTTCTACTACTACTACTACTACTACTACTGTTACTGTTGCTTCTGCTGCTACTGCTGCTGCTGCTACTACTACTACTACTACTACTACTACTACTACTACTACTAATAATAATAATAATAATAATAATAATAATAATAATAATAATAATACTAATAATAATAATAATAATAATAATGATAATGATAATAATAATAATAATAATAATAATAATGATAATGATAATAATAATAATAATAATAATAATATTGATGTTTCAATACCAGCAGATGACAACGTTTCTCTAAAAGAAATGGAAAAACTTTCAAAATACAAAGACCTGGAAATGGAGATAACTCGAATGTGGAATCTAAAAACAGAAACAATTCCTATCATAGTAGGTGCCTTAGGTATAATAAAAAAATATTCAGACAAATACATAACAAAAATAGCAGGACTTACAAATATATATAACATACAGAAAATTGCACTACTGGGTACTGCACACATTCTACGCAAAACACTTTCAATACAGTAAACATAAGAGCACCACAGCAAACCACAGCACATACCCAAGGCGCACAGAGCTGCGCTCGGTAGTGAAGTGAAAGCACGTTATAAAAATAAAACTACTGAATAATAATAATAATAATAATAATAATAATATAGCGGCGAAAGAATTTGACAAAATCAGTAAATATAAAGACTTGTTAGTAGAAAATGAAAAAATGTGACACCTCAAGGC
>NC_142933.1:29652297-29654797 GCF_046866305.1 Octopus bimaculoides
CATGAATTATTGTTTTAATCAAAGAGGTTTTCCTGTCTCAACAGAACTTTTATTTCTTTCACTTATCTGACATCCATGCTTCTCCGTTGATAACCTTTCATCTATTATTACCTGCCTATTAATTATAAATTATAGGCATAGCGTATGTATTTTTTCTTGCTTCATACCTATGTATGTGTTTTTTGTTTACTTATATATGCATTACATAGATATATGTTTTTCTTTACCAGTTTGCGGTGTCAAAATTATTGTGTATAATATAGAGTGTCCATGAAACGGTTTCTAGTCTACAGTTGTAAAATATTGGTATTCCTCTGGGAATAAGAATTATTTCACAAATGTCAGACTATGGAATTTACCAAATGGAATTATTAGATAATCTGACGTTTGAAATTTGTCTGCCTTAATCTTTGCCCCTTCTTCTGTATCTGTCTACAAAACATACACCCCTACATAAAATAACATATTCCATGCACTCACACACAAACACAAACACACATACACGTATATACATATATATTCTTTTACATATTACACAATCACAAACATGCTCACACACACACGCACGCACACACACACGCACACACAAATATGGCCCATTAAATATAATACGGCGTTATTTTAAGTTTCATGCCTAACTAAACAATCAGCAATCATCAGACAAAAATAAACTTTCAATAACTTTTTCTAGTTTATGAACACCAAAGCAAATCTGATACGAGGTCTCTCCTCGAGAGAAACTAGAAGTTTTAATGAACAAATATATTGCCGTACTTCCTCTTTAATTACATTCACTTATTTTAAGCTATTTCTCATCAATGTTGGTATTTATGCACGGATCTCGGCCATTTTCCCGCTCTGGCACGTGTTTTAGAACACGTTGTAAGCGCTACTTCCGCTAAGTATTTTCACCTGATGGCGATGACGTTCCAGGATGCATTTCAAATCTGAAAACAAAAATACACTAACAAAAAGTTGCTATTACCAAACCCAAATAGTAGGGTGTCTCTGAGACGAGTGACGTCGCCACCTTTGCTAAAATATCACAGTTAATGAATAACTGTGTAGCTCCCTTGTTCCAGGTTTCTCTCTTGGCGTTGTCTCCTTCAAACTCTTACCACTTCCAAATAAATCTATTCATGACAAATGTCGTGTTTCCAATAAAAAAAATGATCGACAAGACATTCACATTTGAAGAATTCTACGGGAATTGTAATATATTGTGTTGAGTCAAAACCTTTGCCATATTTCGCTTAATTTTTTGGTTTCATTGGTCAAGTTACAACAAAAAACAACCTAGCATATAAAGTAGGGGTCATTAGGTTGCACTGTCAGGAGTCATCTTTCTGCTAGTTCTTTCATACCCTGCTGAATCCAGTTCTTGTTCTTCGAGACGAAGCTTCCACCTCCCCTTAGTTGATGAAGCGTCTCAAGCGAAGAAAGTGAGTCATGTTCTCGAAGAACAAGAACTGGTAGAAAGTGGCTTCAGATGGTGCAACACGACGGCCTCTACTTCTAATACTTGGCTACTTTTGTTGTTGCTTGATAGATAAAGTCAATAAGATATTAAAATATTGCAAAATGTTTCACTCGATACAATATATAGCGTCCTTAAGTAACTAGTTGCTACATACCGTATCATTTACATGTTTACATTTCCTTACTCAATATGTGTATATTACTATAAATTCTTGTATTTTTTGCCTTCCAAATATTATTGTGTTCACAGAAATTTAATGAAATAAATTCATAGTATCTAATCTCACGACTGAATAACCAAAATGGATATTTTATAATTTACAAAATTGATTTAGGTAGCAATTACAAAACCAAGCATTGGTGTAAACTTTTTGGAAGTTTGACTAATATGTTTAAAGTCAATATAGACAAACCAGTTCATTGTAAATTAAATTGAAGTATAATGTATTTTTTAATACATATATTTACACAGCAACACACACACACACACACACATAAATAGACAGACACATATGTATATACATACGCACAAATACATATACATACGCAGAAATGTCTGTATGTGTGTGTTTTGGAAGAAAGAGTGACTGAGACCTACATACAAAGACACAAGAGCAGAGAGACTATAAAAGTAAATTCGTTTCTATAATCCCCTTTAATTCTCTTGTTTCGAACATAAATAAAAAGCCTGAAAATACCCTCTACTTTTAAAACACAAAGATAGATGTTTTGCTTTTCTCCTTATTTATTCTTTATTTACATTTCGCGCTCGAGTTTAACTCGTTATTTTCTTCAGGAAGAAATGAAAAGTAATGTAAGTAACAACAGGAGATATAACAATATACTAAATAATAGAAAAGTGGTGAGAAAATATGTTAATCCACAGAATAAGTTGAATACTATCATATGATATTAGATTTAAAATATAGCGAGTTTATTAAGGATACTGTGTATGTATATAGCTAGGATTTGTGGTCGTCATTGTAAATGAAAATAATATGAATCTGCCGAGAATGGAATG
>NC_142933.1:29659797-29682297 GCF_046866305.1 Octopus bimaculoides
ATATATATATATATATATATATATATATATATATATATGCATACATACATGCATTGTACTGGCCGCTCATTAATGATTCAAACAAGTAAAAGAATAAAAGATGAAAAAAAATGATATTAAATGTAGACTAGTAAATGTAAAGAAACGAAAGTTTATCATACTATTTCTGTTGATGCACAAGAAACTGCCTAGATAAAATTAGAAACGGATGGCTGATCTTGCTGGATCTCATATGTGGAAGACTATTGTATTTAAAAAAAAATTGTAAGTGAAAGCAATTTTTTAAATTTTTATCAAATAACAAGATGCATTTATCAAGCATGCACTTCGCTTAATTAGACTGGCGGCCATATTAAAGTTAATAAATGTTTAAAAAAATATTAAGCTTTGACACCAGCAGAGAAACTCACGAATCAGTAGTTTTGTCGAAGTTATGAGGGAAAAAATGTTGGGAAAAAAGTAAAACATGTAGAAAAATTACACCTATTAATTAAGCTATGTGACAAGCAGCCTACGGGGTAAAAGGAACTAGTCGACCTGCTAGAAATAGCAACTAATTTCCCCTCAAATTACACCCTGTTGTCTTAAAAAAGGGCTTGCTAAATAATGTGTTCGTGAGATTCGTATGTATACGTAAACGATGGAATGGTCATGGACGGAATACTTTTGCTCATTGATCAACTGGATCAGGTTTTGAACTTGACCTAAACAGCGAAAATACCAAAGTAATGAATGAGACTCAATCTAGTTGTACTACTTCACTAGAAATAACAGGCAATTTATTTCACATCACAACACTGTTCCCTTAGAATAGAGAAGATTTTGAAAAATGCAGTAGATTTTGATGCCCACAAAGACTGGATATTTGAAATTGGATCGTGTTCGATTGTCAGGTCACTACTGACCGAGGACTAGACAACATCAACACTAAAAATTCTCACAATTTCTGCATTTTACTAAATAGAATGAGTCACTGAATTCTATAGTTCTTTAATTCTTTTAGATGTTTCACTCACTGGCAGCGGCTATACTGGGGCATGGCCTTAAAAAGTTTATAGAACATCATACCAACGCAATTGACCATTACTTTCATCAATTTAAGATCATAACAACGCGAAGGCATTACTTTCATCGATTCTTGTAACCGAATCGCTCAGTTAAATTTTAGAGATCAAACCGGTTTTCACTTGTAAACAGAAGCGGACACGAGCGTAGCCAGAACCGTACATAGATATCAGGTCATCCCATAAGTTCTGTCCGATTTTACCTTTCTTAAAATATATATGTATGTACCTGTCTTAAAATATATATGTATGTATGTGTATATGTTTGTGCGTTTGTGTTTGTTCCCCCCAACATCGCGTGACAACCGATGCTGTTTTGTTTACGTCCCCGTAACTTAGTTGTTCGGCAAAAGAGACCGATAGAATAAGTACTAGGCTTACAAAGAATAAGTCATGGGGTTGATTTGCTCGACTAAAGGCGGTGCTCCAGCATGGCCGCAGTCAAATGATTGAAACAAGTAAAAGAATAAAAGAATAGTACAAAGGATTCTTCTTCTTCTTTTTCTTCTTCTTCTTATTATTATCATTATCATTATTATTATTATTATTGTAAAAACTGACGTGGTACATCGTGCACCTGTTGAGACAACGTCGATTCGAAGGAACGAGGGAGATAATGTACTGCACGTACATTTGATCGTTATAAACAAATCATTTGTGCAGGTCTTTTGACAAAGGCTGAACACTCATACGTCGTCTTCGCCGGGTGGATTCATCAGACCATCATATAGACCGGAAGCCTCGTGAACAGTATGAAAAAAATTCATCGCGTAGTTGAGTAGCGCTATCGTAGAGCCTTTGATAGTTGTGGCTAAGCTTCGCCGAACTTATTTTTATCAGAAGCACGCCTGACGCGCTTCTATAAGGTTTACCATTTACCAAATTCCCTTCGAAATTCCAGGCAAAAGTAATAACCCATGCCGCGCAGCAAAGGAATCGAACCTCGAACGGTCGTGGAAGCAAGCAGGTTAATCAAACAGTAATGCCTTCACTAGTGCCTTCACTTCAAATTAATATTTAGTATATCATAATAGCTTTTAATTAAGAACCAAAGAAGTAGTCTACGTAGGAAGAGTTGGTAAATATAACCAGTCACCGTATTTAACCATTATTATATTTTATCACCCTCGAAGGAATGAAAGGCTAAGATAGTTTCAACAAAATCTGAACTCAGATCTTTAAAATTTTCCTAGAAAATATACTGCGATTATGCCAATGCAGCATTATACTCAGTTATATTAATTAGTATTTATAATAAGGCGGCGAGCCGGGAGGAATATTACCAGGCCGGAAAAAATGTTTAGTGGCATTTTGTCCGAATTTACATCTTGAGTTTAAATTTCCACCGAGGTTGACTTTGCTTATCTTCATTTCGAGGTCGACTAAATAAATACCAGTTGAGCAGTTGATCAACTAAACCCCTTTACCGAAAATATCAGTCCTTGAACCAGTAAGAGAAAGGACTAACTTATTCTTATTATGTAATAATATACAAAATAATATGTTATATATTCTTATTAAATATGACAGCAAAGCGTTTATTTGTTTCACCACCCTTTTGGTGATACGATGACACTGCCAGCTATATTAAAGCTAATTGTTGGTAAGGCTAAAGCGTCATGTACAATAGGGACACCAAATTGACTTGATCATCAAATCATTTATTTGAGCTCTTTCGAACCAGCTGCGAAAACCCCTAGTGATATATACTTCCGGTTCGTGATTCTGAAAGAAGTGAGTGAAATGAAGTGATTTGATTATTGTTAATGTTAATGAAGATTGTTTGATGGTGGCGGGTAAGGTGTGATTGGTGCTGCTGGCGGCTACATTAAATGTTAGTCTGAAGCATGCTTGTTGTCAATCTAGTAGTAATTACCATGTCACTGTGTTCTAGTAACAGTAGCAGTAGCTGTAATAGTAGTAGTAGCAGCAGCAGTATTGGTACTGGGGATAACGGTGTCGCTAAAGGGTGCTTGCGCGATAGGGATGTGATTTTCGTTTTTGATTAATCCTTTTTGTTGTACGCAAAAAGCCTGAAATTTTAGGGTAGCGGGCTAGTTGATTGCATCGACCTCAGTGCTCAACTAGTACTTAATTTATCGACCTCCAAAAGATGAAAGGCAAAGTCTACCGCGACGGAATTAGAACACAGAGAGAACGTAATGACAGATGAAATGCAGCTAAGCATTTTGTCCGGCGGGCTACAGTTTCTTGCAGCTCACTGTCTGTTTACGTTTTTAATTAGTAACTCACAATAACCATGGGCAACGCCTGATATATATATATATATATATATATATATATATATATATATATATATATATACATACACATACGCACACACACACACACATATATATATATATATATACATATATATATACATACATACAATCACAAAAGCACGTACAAAAATACGTACATATATTCATATATATATGTATGTGTGTGTGTTTGTATTCATACAATGAGAGAAGAGAAGAGAGAGAGAGAGAGAGAGAGAGAGAAAGAGAGAGAGAGAGAGAGAGAGAGAAAGAGAGAGAAAGACAGACAGATAGATGTAATATCTATATATGTAAGTATATATAAATTTATTGGTTTATTATGTAAACTTAATTTATCAACAACGAAACTAGGGCCGATTGTTATTGCAACTTCAAAGAAATGTATCGTAAATAAGAAAGAATATAGCGTCTGGTTATTTGGTTTATTTCTTGTTGCCACATAAAGGACGTAAAAGATTATAGAGTTCACAATCAACTTTTGTAACAAAACGTTTCCCATCCCAAACATACAATTACGTTATTCGATATACAAGTCTCACTGTTCTTTGTTTTAGCTCCAATTTGCAACTGAACATAGCAGATTTGCGAGAGAGAAAGACAAAAGTTCTTGTATTAATTCGGGTTACTTCTATTTTGGGTTTAAATCTTATCGATGTCAGCCTTATCTTTCAGTTTTTCGGGATTGCTAAAACGAGGTCCTAATGAAGGATTTAGGTTGGTTGATTGGTTGGTAGAAGGGTTAAAGCGTCGGTTTGGGTGTCGTGAGACAGTATCACTTCCGGCTCTTTCGTTCCCGAGTTTGGAGATGGTAGATTAAATCCTTCATTCGGTTTAATGCTACGATCTGGTCCTTGACGGGCTTTAGCGCAGATTATTCTGTTGTAGACATGCGCCCAAGATCTACGGTTTGAAAAAGATTTCTTCCCTTCATCTTACCAGTGACGGAACCTCTGAAAAACTTAAGAGCCTTGGGAGATTTCTTTCCTTCACAGACTAAAGGATAAAAGGTGCTGATTATCATCACCAGTCCATTTCTATACCGTCAGGATATCTAGGATTACATTGACAAAAGTATTCTTCTGATTATGAAATCAATGGGATATGATTAGAGCGAGATATTAAGTTTATTTCAACGTGATTACGTTAGCGTTCCTTCAGTTGCACCTCGGAAGGTTATCTTTTCGATGATAGATCGATATATTTGTAGATGAATTATAAAAGTGTATTACTGGTACTTATTCTTCCTCTAACTGAAATATAAAGATTGCCAGCGTGAGATCCGACATCTGACTATAGAGTTACAAAAGTAATTGTATTTATTTTTGTTTAACGGTAAGTTCTCTCTTCTCTCATTCTCCACCATTTTGATTAATAGCATCCTTGTGACACAAGTTTAAATCTTCACCAAAGCAGTAATTTTCCAAGAGATTTATAGAAGACGTGTCATCTTGCATAAAAATATATACTTTCAGATGAGATGTGGAATACGAAGTTGCGATTCTCATGAGATTCTTATGGAAATTAGCAACTTAAGTGAAATGGAGGCGGCTGGGGTATCTGAACAGAAATAAGAACAGGGCCGATGATGTCAGCTAACTACAAAGCGAATTTGAAACCCTTGTAACCTGATACGAAATAACAAGCTAATATAAAAATAAAACAGAATTTTAAACAGAAACATAAAAAGTGACAATTAGAGTCCACAATTTGCTAAACCAATATATATAGTTCAAAATGGTTTCCTTTTTATTCACCTCTTAAGCAGCTTATATTCCGGGAAACGCATGGAAGCCACAGCACCATATTCACTACCAGGAACAGTGTGATATATTTTACTTAAATAAAATTCATGACAAAAACAAGAACTATTAATTTAAATACACATTTGAGATTATTGTATGCGTCTATATATCTTAAGAGCATATCGTTTTCTCTTTAATACCAAAACTGTTTAGTATTCTCACGATTACATCCAAGATATGTTAGAAACACAAAGATATGCTGTGAATTTTAGGTTTAAATAATTATTTATTATTTCAGAATTGAACCTGACAGTTTCATGTACTAAAAACTATACTTAGCTGCTAACGGTTCGACTGTCGTATATTAAAACTATTTAGAGGCATGTGCAAAATTAAGCTGGTAAAATGATATATTAGTGTTTGAATACGTAATGATGCTTGATTTTAAGAAAATATTTTTGTACCATTAATACGTTATGTGAAGAGCAATTTCGGTTTTTGCCTTCAATGCTCAACAGAAAATATCCTGGTCAATCAATTTACATACTTCTCGGGGCCACAATATGTAGGGACTCCGTCGGTCAAACACACACACACACACACACACACACACACACACACACACACACACACACACACACAGACACACACACACACACACACACACACACACACATATATAAATATAATCGCTAGCCACTACACATTCTTTTTTTCTCTCCTTGTTTCATTCTGTAGAAGAGCGCATGCTCGAAACGTTAGACTTGTTCACTTCTCGAGCGTTATACTAATACATCTGTTTGTTGTCTACACCAACTGTCTTCGTCCTTTGTTTTTTTGTGTGAATTCTCCCTATATATGTATATATATCTATATATATATATATATATATATATATATATGTATGTATGCATGTATGTATGTATATATATATATATATATATATATATATATATATATATATATATATATATATATATATATATATATATATATTATAAGGTTTTTAACTTTCAAATTTTCACATTCAAAAGAGACAGAGACTTCAAATTCGATATATCGATTTATTCACCACTCTATGCTAACATTTCTGTGCCAAACTTATCCAGTGACTGGTCCATTGGATTTAGACATTTGGCACTTCTTCAGGAGTACTTACCATTCGAACAAAACACGAAAAAACACATACATAACTATCATTAGATCCTTAGAATCTCGTTAGATTTCATCTTTGTTATTATAGGGGAGATAACTCTTTAATTTTCCATTTTTATTGCTCTCCTGTGGATTTCCACTAGATTAATTAATTATTTTGTTTATTTCTCTTTACTATACTATATTACCCGTTGCTTTACCCGTATACATATGCATACATACACACACACATATACATACATATATGTATACACATATACATACATACATATATATATATATATATATATATATATATATACACATACACATACACACATACACACAAATACACATACATACACATACACACATACATACATATATATATATATATATATATATATATATATATATATATATATGCATATCTTTCATATATACACACACACACACTTATATGCACTCATCCATATATGCATAATTGCACATACACAAACATACATGAGACATCATGTTGTACTTCATCACATCTTAAGATCATTTATACCAACGAAATGTACTTCTTATGATATGCGTACATTTCGGAGCATTATTCTTTACTTTATTAATCAATTTATCCTTAGAGAAGAGTATGTGGTATAGTTCCACCGTACAGAGCGAACAATACTTTCTTCCTCTCTCATATGGCATTGATATAGCTATTATAGACCATTCTAATGAATAATGTTTATTACTTTCCTTAAGACCCCAGATGTATTTGCTAAGACTAGTGCTAGCCATTTTCTTCCTATCTCTAAAGCATGAGAAATGGTTAGAAATGCTACGGCATACCTGTCCTGAAGTGCACCCCAAGTATGTCATGGTACCTGTTTGAGTCTTTACTTTGCATTGATATATTATATTTTTGACTTTCGCATTAGGTCCTTCAAATTTTATTCTCCTAGGGTTTACCTCTTTTACTGTGATTACGTTCTTACTCCTATTATTAATAAATGAACCTCCATTATTATTATTGTTATTATTATTACCATTATCACCATTATTATTATTATTATTATTATTATTATTATTATTATTATTATTATTACTACCATCATTGTTATCATTCTCATTATTATTATTATTATTATTATTATTATTATTATTATTATTATTATTATTATTATTATTACTGCCATTTATATTATTATCCAAATTCTCATTCCTACCTGTTTCTCTAGACTTAAGTATTTTAAGGTTATGTGCTGCTATTATCTGTGCTATGTTCCTAGTATTTGAAAATCCAAATCTGATTATATGTGTGTTTATAATCTTACCATAGTGTGAGCTCCTTGGGAAGTGTCTACCTATCACTTCTCTAAACTTAGCTATCAGATTACTCCTGATATTTCTCCCAAATGGGATTATGAGCCAGATTTTATTATCCTTATTATTATCCTCATGGTTATTAATATTGTTTTTAAAGAATTTTAAGTTACCTATGTTGTTTTTATGAGGGTACTTTGATTTATTTAGTTTATTTACTTTGTGTTTATTCCTATTATTATTATTATTATTATAATTAGAATTATTATTATTATTATTATTATTATTATTATTATTATTATTGTTGTCAGTTGCTTCAATTCCTTTGCTATCATTTTCAATATAGGAGACCCTTTCTTTATATCCTGCCTTATTTAGTGCTGCATTATAGAAATTAGCTTCATTATTAAATACCCTATTGTTAGCAGATAATTTGGAGAGTCTTAAAGATATATTTTTTACTAGATTCTCTATTATAGTCCTAGCATGGTTACTTGATTTGCTTATATACTGTAGGTTTGTTAGGGGTTTGTGGTATGGTCTATATGTTTTAATATCTAATGTTACGTCTAGGAAATTTGCTACCGAGACATCATCTTCGTAAACTATACCCATCCCCATTCTGCTGAAAAATCTGTAGTTCCTGGTTTGAGCAATTCCTAACATATAACAGGCAGTCGTCTCTATACAACCCCCCCCCCCCCCCTAACCCTAGGGAATTGATCATTTAATTCATAAAGGATAAATGATCCCACCATGTCAGCTATATATATATATGTATATATATATATATATATATATATATATATATATATATATATATATATATATATATATATATATATATATATATATATATATATATATATATATATATATATATATATATATATATATATATATATATATATATATATATATATATATATATATATATATATATATATATATATATATATATATATATATATATATATAGGTGCAGGAGTGGCTGTGTGGTAAGAAGCTTGCTTCCCAACTACATGATTCCGGGTTCAGTCCTACTGCGTGGCACCTTGGGCAAGTGTCTTCTACTATGGCCCCGGACCAACCAAAGCCTTGTGAGTGGATTTGGTTGAGGAAACAGAGAAAAGCCCGTCGAATATATATGTATATACATATATATATATATATATATATATATATATATATATATATATATATATATATATATATATATATATATATGTATATATATATGTGTGTGTGTGTGTGTGTGTTTGTGTGTGTGTGTGTGTGTGTGTGAGTGTTTTTTCCCCATCGTCGCTTGACAACTTATGTTGGTGTGTTTTCATCCCCGTAACATAGCGGTGCGGCAAAATAGACCGATAGAATAAGTAATAAGTTCTGGAATCGATTTGTTCGGCTAAAGGTGGTGTTCCAGCTTGGCCGCACTCAAATGATTGAAACAGAATATATCTACACACACACACGCACACACACACACACACACACACACACACACACGCCACTCATGCATATTTTCGTATACCGTATAATATAAAATTCATTTTTGGAGCGGTGACACCAGCAATTTATTATGTTACCATACACACACGCAGAACCCCTCCAATTCATACATACATGCATACATACATACATACATACATATATTCTTAAAACAGTTTGATTCGGTTCCATATATATATATATATAAAATACACATTAAGTACAAGACATCACCAACGGGTGAAAAATGCGTAGACACACGAGAGACAAGTACAGGACAACGTAGTCTTGTCCACAGTAAGGTCTTACATTTATATATATAAAAATAGGACGTCACAAACTATGCAGACAGCTTAAAATACGTAAAAACAGAACTAGTAAACACAGAGAAGGGACCCTTCATCAGTTGTCAGTTGTCGAGCATACGCTCTCGTATGCCGAATCGGGGACATAAACACACCAGCATCGGTTGTGAAGCGATGTTGGGGGTACACACACAGACACAAAGACGCACACACATAAATACACACTACAGGCTTCTTTCAGTTTGTCTACTAAATCCATTCACACGGTTTTGGCCGACTAGAGGCGACAGTAGAAGACACTTGCCCAGGGTGTCACACCTGCGCACATATATTAGTGGCAATAACAATAACATGAACAATCAGTTGATTGGTTACGAATTCATTTGTTTGCACTTTGGTCAGTTATTAACAGGAATGCGATTCAGAATTCTTAGTTAATTTTCATGCTTAATTTAATTCATATAACTGTACTTAAATTCGTAAAGGTATTTGCCTCGGTTCAAAGAACTTCCATTCTTCTATTCTTTTATTGGTTTCAGTTATTTGACAATGGCCATGCTGAAGCACCGCCTTTTGTCGAACCGCTAAGTCACGGGAACGTAAACACACTAGCATCAGTTGTCAAGAAATGGTGAGGGGAGGAAGACAGACAGACACACACACACACAGACACACACACACACACACACACACACATATATATATATATATATATATATATATATATATATATATACGACGGACTTCTTTTAGTTTCCGTCTAGCAAATCCACTCACAAGGCATTGGTCGGCCCGAGGTTATAGTAGAAGACACTTGCCCAAGGTGCCATGCAGTGGGACTGAACCTGGAACCATATGGTTGGGAAGCAAGCTTCTTACCACGCAGCTACGCCTGCGCCCACAGAGTAGGAGAGTTCCTATGTTGTTTTTCTTTGCGAACTTTGCCTTTAATCATTCTGGCTTCGACAAAATAGTTACGAATCAAATAACGAGGTCGATACAATCGATTTCCCCGCCACTATTTCACAACAAAATTCTTGTCAGTTTTCTAAGAAAGAAATCGTTACCTATCACTGTAGCACACAGTGTAATGCTTTTTTTCCTTGATTTTTTTTTTGTAGGGGAAGTAGGGGGTTGCTGCTGCCGCTACTATTCTGGCTGATCTTATTTCGCCCTCGGTCAGCCACGATCGATTAAACAAAAGATCGCAACGCCCAGTTCAAATAATCCCACCTATATGTTTTCTTTTTCTCTTTCTATTAAGAGATATTGTTTCTAAATTACGTTACGATCGTTTTATTTATTTTTTTCTTTTTCGAAACGGATCTGTTTGATTCGAGGTTGATAAGGCTGCTATTTCTCTTCGGTCAAGTTTCCCCACACATATCTTGCAGTAGAATCCTTGATTTTATCATATGGAAGCCGTAATAGTATGATATATAGTAACAGCGACGGTAGTGGTAGTAGTAGCAGCAGCAGCAGCTGCTGCGACAGTAGTAGTAGTAGTAGTAGTAGTACTTGTCTTATGATGCTGTTAATAATCTTTAAAAATATATAGAGTGATTAAAATTTTGAACACTAATGAAAGGAAGAAGTTGAACTGGACAAACATAAACAAGAATAAGAATAAACCATTTTTACGGACAAAGACGAAAAGTAATGTCAATACGAAAGATTGTAATATATATATATATATACATATATATATATATATATATATATATATATATATATATATATATATATATATATATATATATATATATATATAGATTATTCATTTAAAATACAGAGATGCCTGTATAATATACATATACATTTATATGTATAATGTAAGACATAAAAATACACTTTCATATATATATATATATATATATATATATATATATATATATATATATATATGTGTGTGTGTGTGTGTATTTATACATAAATGTTTGTGTATGTAAACTGTGTATATTGTGTGTATAACAGTGTATGTGCATGTTTGTTTGTGTTTTCGTGTGTGTGTGGGGGGGGGGGGGTACGTGAGTGAGCATCAGAAGACATGAGCAAAAATATTATTCAAATTTAAATGATACAGAAACGAACAAAAATCCAAAAGAAAATGAGAATATAAAAAAATACGTAATTGAAAATAAAAAGGCCCCTTCAAAATAAAGTAAAAACAAAGTGAGATAAAAAGCGAAGGGGAAGATTAAGAGAGGAATAAAGGGACAAAAGTGAAGACACTTTACTGCATCATATTTACTACCAACTCATTCACACGTGTCAAAGCCTTCCAGATACACGCATACATACATACATACATACATACACATACACACACACACACACACACATACATACATACATACATACATACATATTTTGGGTTTATGTATGTATTATTTCGTTGACTTTTGTACGTTTCTTTTCAATTTTAAATTCCCTTTAAATTATCAGTTTTGATCTCTTGTGTATGCCCTAGGTATGTTTTGTTTTTAGCATAGGGATATACAAATACATTAGCATGTACCCCCACGCCATATACACACACACACATATATGTATTTATATGTATATACCTATATATATATATATATATATATATATATATATATATATATATATATATATATATGATATGTGAAAGTATTCTATGTATACAAACACAAAAAAAGAAATTGAAATTCAGCACACATGCGCACGTGCAAACAGATACTCGAAACAAACTTAAGCACAGACAGACACAGACACATACCATCACAGAGCCACACACATATACAGAAATGCATAAACAAACACACTTATATACATCCATATATACGCACATACAGAAATTCATTAAGTCATATCCAATCGTATACACCTAAACAGAATTTCAACACAACTTTTTGAAATTGTAGGGCGATTGTAAAACTCAGCTGCAATAAGAACAGCAAAAGCTACTACTACTACTACTACTACTACTACTACTACTACTACTACTACTACTACTACTACTACCAACACCACTGCTGCTGCTACTGGGCAACGGAGAACAATTTTCAGAATTATCCTTGGTCAAATCGACCTGCAATTCAATATCTTTTTACCATGATCGTCATGCGTTTTTCAGCTATATGTACCGTGAATTAGATTTTTTAATGTGTTAATTTCTAAGACAATGGGCAGTGACTTGAAGGCGATCATGCTGTTATGTCTAACAGATTCATTGTCCACGTTAGAACTGATGGGTGTTGGATGGGTGTTTCCAACACATACATTCTCCATCAATAGCACCACCACCACCACCACCACCACCACCACAACCACCACCACACCAACACCTCCACCACCACCTCCACCCCCACCCCCACCCCCACCCCACCCCCACCCCCCACCACCTACACCACCACCACCACCACCACAACTTTGATCATCATCGTCGTCGTTTTTAAAATGCTGATTACAATATTATCGACAGTGCGCCATAGTCATTAAGCATTACCTTTCCAATGTGGTCGCACAATTTACTGCAAATGGTAACCATTTGTCAATGAACACAAATTATTATCTGAAAAGGGAGGACGTATTCGATTACGAAATCTTTGATGCACTTTGTTCAAAATTAATGGAATTGTCATTATGGGGCCTCTTAAGTCCGCAAGCACTTTTGTTAATATTTACTCTACCACACTGACAGGATGGTCATTGCTGGTGTAGTATCGACCAAAGGACGCTATCTTTGGTATAAACGCCAGTGACCAATGCATAATGGTTTCTGCTCAATATCAACAGCACTTTGTGTCATATATACGACTGGGTGCTGAAAAGTTCCTGGCTTTAAAGTTATTGCGAAGGGCCTGGTTGGAGGACGAATCTTCCGAGTTCTTAGAAAATCTGTAGGAACGCTATAATACGGGATTTAATGTAGGAGGGAAATATGTTGAATAAAATCATAATTAACCGATCCTCCTGTATAGTTCTATATTTAAGAGATGAGGAATTATGCACATTATTTACATTATTTACATTTGACGGATATTTGTCCCCATCTTGTTTGTTGCGGCTGATATACCCCTCAGCCTTTTTCAGGTATCTTGGGGAAATTTCGAACCTGGGTTCTCATTCCTAAGGTAGTTTTCGATGTTGTTGTTGTTGTTATTATTATTATTATTATTATTATTATTATTATTGTTGTTGTTGTTGTTCAGGTCACTGCTTGGAATTGAACTTGGAATCTTGGGGTTAGTAGCCCGCGCACTTAACCACTACGCCATATGCTCACGGGTATACGGCGTAGTGGTTAGGATCCTCCTGTATTTTCTTTTACCCAAATCTCGGAACTTTTCAGCACCCCTCTTCTATGCATCGACTTTATCTTTCAGGTAAACCCAGGAATCTTTCTTTCACCGTTTCCTATTCGATGTTCCGCGGAGCCCTAAGGTTAGGGATTAGGACTTTGGGGGGTTCTACAAAAAAAAAAAAGATGCAAAAAAAAAAAGAAAAAACAATCAGTCTAATTATACGCAAATGCATTTAGAGTTTTGTGTTTTGCTGTATTATATTAGTGTTATTATATACTCAGAGCGTATTTGAATAACTGTTCTGTAGGTAGTGTGGAAGACTTATTAGGAGAATGGAGAATTGTTAGGGTTTAGTTTAAACAAGGTCTTAAATCTCTTTGTGGTATCTGATTGATTTAGCAGTTGTTAAAACACTTATGAAATTTATCATTATGAAAAAAACATGATTAATAAATATTATGTAATGCCTTTTATTTTATCATGAATAAGTTCACTGAGACGTGAGATGTATTTCAGGATCTCTTCAAGAGTAAAAAAAAAACGTTGGGGAACGCTGTCATACGCAGTTGCTAAGTTAGCAGTATTCTTCAACTTATCAGCAGTCGTATGTTCCATGAAAACACAATGGCGACTTGTATAAAGAAAGATAAACTATACTATTTAATCTCTGATATACAAATAAAAGGGAAGGTCAAGCGTGGAACAACTACGATTTATACATTTATTAGACTAATGCTGACGTAGAGAAATATTAAAAAAATAATCATACAGATTGCTTTCACTATTCTGATTGTCATCGGCGTCAGTGCCAACACATTCCTCGCCATTCTTGTTACTACCAATGTGTCCATACAAACAAGCTTCAACTAACACTTCACAACAAACCTTAAAATGAAATGAATCCGGTTCTATTAATTCTTGGCTTTTATACGGCTTATATATATATATATATATATATATATATATATATATATATATATATATATATATATGTGTGTGTGTGTATATCTAGCAGGTAGATGCTCATTAAGCATCATTACGCTTCGTGCAAATTTATATTGCATAGCTCCTTAAAGCTATCATAACTGCGTTCCACCCATGCCACTACTGGTGATATCATCAAATATTGAATTTATCCACAGATGATATGAACAATAGTGACATCTAACTTCAAATCTCAGTGTTTGAATATTTCATTTATATATATATATATATATATGTATGTATGTATGTATGTATGTATGTATGTATGTATGTGTGTATATGTTTGGGTCTGTGTTTGTCACCCCCAACATCGCTTGACAACCGATGCTGGTGTGTTTGTGTCCCCATAACTTAGCGGTTCGGCAAAACAGATCGATAGAATAAGTACGAGGCTTACAAAGAATAATCCTGGGGTCGATTTGCTCGACTAAAGGTGGTGCTCCAGCATGGCCGCAGTCAAATGACTGAAACAAGTAAAAGAGTAAAAAGTAATATACATTCGTACATACATACATATATGTATGTGTATTTGCATGAATGTTTGTATGTATGTGTATACAGGTATATATATATATATATAATACGAATGATATATAAGCATATGCATGTATACATACATACATACACACACACACACACACACACACACACACACACACACACACACATATATATATATACCCACAAACATAAATACACACATATAGACACGCATATATATGCGTGCGTGCGCGCGTGTGTGTGTCAGATACATGTGTGTAATGATAATAATCACATGTATACATATATATATATACATATATATATATATATATATATATATATATATATATATATATATATATATATATACATACATATATATATATATATGTATGTAATATATATATATATATATATATATATATATATATATATATACATACATATATATATATATACATACATACATATATACATACATATATATAATGATTACATATTGCAAGAAATACATCACAACAAAACTTCACAGATGACAATGTATGGAATTTTATTTCCATTATAGTAATAAAAAGTAATATAATAGAAATTTCAACTTCAATAGAAACAATTATAAAAAAACAACATATATAACGAAATAAGAAAAAAGGTAAATCTCCAGTTTATTCGACTAAACATCCTTCATAAGTGTTCTGCTATTTGGCAATGCTGTAAATCTAATAAACGATTTTAATTGTCGTAAATTTTATCTCTTTATTTCAGGTTTTCGGCGGGAAATTTTATTTGTTTGATGTTGATGTTGTTATTGTTAACGTTGTTGTTTTTGGTGGTGTCGATATTCACTATATATATATATATATATATATATATATATATATATATATATATGTATATATATTCTTTTTCTTTTTGATATTTCAGATGAAGATATATTTTTGCTCTTTTTCTTCGTACTATTCTCATTGTCTTCGTTATTGCTTTTACTGTACTTGCTGTTGCTAGTTTTGTTGTTGTTGTTGTTGTTGTTACTGCTGGTTGTGGCGGCGGTGGTGGTGTTTCTGTTTATGATTTTGTTTTCTCTTTAATTGAACTTAATTACAAAAATTTTAAAATCCATTGCCAAATCTCATTTGAAAGAAATTGTTAAGTGTCTATGTTGAAATTTCAGGCAGTTTTAGAAAATTTGAAGATACTGGGAGGTTGGGGAGGTTGACAGAGTATTATATGGTCATCAATTGGAGGGAGTAAGAGATGGAGGTATTAAGAGATAAAAGGGGAGGGAGGAGATACCTATCTATCTCTCTCTGTCTATATATATATATATATGTGTGTATATATATATATATATATATATATATATATATATATGTACACACACATACATACACACACACATATCTATATGTATGTATATTTATATATATATGTATATATATGTGTGTGTGTGTCTACATGGTTGCGTACTTATATATATATGAAAAAAAGAAAGTGAGAGCGAGAGGGCGAGAAAGTGTATAGATGCAGCAGTGATAGAAGGAGAGACGTAGTGATTCAGGCAGAGGGGAAGACAGGAAGAAACGAAAGTAGATAAATGGACAGGGAGTGAATACGATGAATAATAGAATAAAATGGAAGGAGAGGACAAAACTAAGATATAGAAAGAAAGCGACGTGGTGATGGTGGTGGTGGGGGTGAGAAAAGAAGCGAGGAAAACGAACGTAAAGAAAAGGTGGTGTGAGTAAGCGGTGTACGATTTCTTTCAGAATAAAAAGTTTCTTATTTGAAGTGTTTTAATAAATTGATTGACCTCAATCTTCGAACATGGGACGTTCAATCAGTGTTCTCTGGGTTGCTAAAATTGAGGATACACTTTAAGAATATTATCGGTGCTGTCTCAGATGTGATTCTAATGCAATCTATGATGATCTCTTTCAGCGCTGCACTGCAGAATGATTAAGTAATTCCATTAGCAATCACGAGGTTCCGAGATCGATCCCACTGTATATCTTGAGCTAATAGGTCAAATTAAAGGGTCTGACTCGAGCAAAAAAAAAAAGAAAGAAAAATAGTGTAATAGGTGTAAAACAACTTGCTATAAACGAATAGGAAAAAAAAATGCGCGCTCGCGAACGGGGGTGGGTGGGGAGAAGACTCGGAAAGTTCACATCGTCAGACCATGACCTTTAAACTCTAGTGTTTGACCCAAGCAAAAAAAAAAAAAAAAAAAAAATCTAGTGCATTAACTGTACAGCAACATGTAGTAAACGAATATGAGAAAAAAAAATGCGCGCTCGCGAACGAAGGAGTTGGGGAGAGGACTCGAAAAATTCACATCGTCAGACCATGGCCTTTAAACTCTAGTGTTTGACCCGAGCAAAAAAAAAAAAAATTAATAGTGTAATAGATGTACAACATGTGGTAAACGAATATGAAAAAAAAAAATGCGCGCTCACGAACGGGGGACTGTACCCGGAACCGTATGGTTGGGAAGAATATCCATTTTCTTTAGGAAAAACATCGGATTGTGTGAATTGTCCTCTTCCTCTCTCCACTCTGTTCGCCAGTAAGTGCTTTCAACCATAGCCTCGCGCCGACCAACACGTCCTAGATACCTTTCTACTACCAGTTCATTATTACTGCAGCAGCTGCAAGTTTGTAACTCATCTACACTTACATACTAACCCTTCAATTAATATCTAATACTTAACAGTGTATCTCACTGCTTTTCATCATGCTTATTTTAGATCATGCCCCGAGGGAAGAGTTCTTCAATTGGACGAAAAACTGCGAAAGCTGCGAGATCGTCAGCAAGGACGGAAAATGAATCGTCAGTCGAAACTGACATTAGACGATCACAAAATGCTGAACGTACATACACTTCAAGAGCACCCCAAACAGATGACCAGTGACCAGTTCAACGAACTGCTGATGCTGCATCAACTGCTGCTGCACAACTTGCAGGGATTGAACACTAGCATATTTACGAAAATAAACTATTTACGAAGATAAACTATGTTATTTATTCTTCGATAAAATGCACGAATCCAAAGTAGTGGTGGTTTGTGAAAATGGTTAGAACGTGGAACCGGGTGCCTCGCATTATTTTTCCAGTGTCATTGATATCTTTGTTTACATCTCCGATGGTCTACGTGACTAGTGGGCAGAATCGGTCGCTAAGCTTAACACCCCAACTTGATAACTAGGGTACTTTAAGCGAAGTCTGTTAAGGGCCAGATCACCAATTCGAGGATACTGTCCTCCGTCTTTCCCATGAGTCTTTCACTCCCAAAAGAGTTTGCTAAGCACTGGAAATTCTTCCTGACAAAAATACGAAACCAAGATATTGTGTTGTTCATTATCAAAATAGTGTAGTTATACTTGACCCAAAGACAATGATACGGGGTTCAATGGAGATTGTTTTTCTTGAAAACTACATTTTACATTGAAAGTAAAATTAAGTGAGGGCAGCAGATAAGAGAAACACCTATATTGTCTCCTTTGCTTGATTACATTTCATTAAAGGTAACCACTTGGTGATTAAATACTTATTTCTAACTAGCAATAACTAAGTTTCATTATAATGTGCAATATTAAATGAATCTAAGGATATATTGAATACTGTCTAATCCAAGGTCATATAATACAATGCAGTATTTGTGTGAGTGCGAGTATGTGCGGGCGCGTGTACGTGTGTGTGTGCGTATGCATATGCATATATATATTGTGGCTTAAGAGATAAGATTTTGAAGACAGGTTTACGGGCAATTATGGTTCTTGATACGAAACTTTTGATACGTTCCAGATCTCCAGTGAGATGAGATGTAAATAACACCGAAAGTATAATATTTGTATGAATATCTATATGCTTATTATCTATACATAAATGTATGTCGAATGTTATATTCATGTATACATCCCTGGATGTATATATTTGTGTGTGCATAATTTACCTATATTTCTGCATATATGTCTGTCTATCTATCTATCTATCTATCTATCTATCTATCTATCTATCTATCTATCTGTCTGTCTGCCTCTCTGTCTGTTTGTTTTTACATACTATTCTTGCCCCTCTTTCATATGCGCTGTTTTATTTACTTATATTTCATGAATATTCGTGGAATAGATTACGGGCGTAAACATTAAAATGAAAACATGCGCTTGTGCTTAAAGGTGTAGATTTTGAAATGTATATTTACGTATGTGTTACCTGTGCCTGTATGCAAATATGAGAGTGTGTTATGTGGGCGTTTCTTGTAGGTAGTATACATACATACATTCGTACATACATACGCATATATAGACACGCAAATATCGTACGTAACGTAGCAGATTTTAGAGAACCTCTGTGGATACGAAACAGATGCAGGAATTGAAAATTAAATACCTATCTATACGAAAACGTAGACTCGCATATGCACACATACACACATACATTCACTGACACACACGCACGATCACACACACACACACACACACACACACACAGACACTCATACACATACACAAACTTATACATGCACACACGAACGCTCTCGCCTACACAAGACTTTGTGAATGTGTCTGAGATACGTAGTTTAGTTCTGTATAAATGTATGTAATTTAGTAAATACATTACCTCGTCCATCACATATGATTTGAATGTAAAATTTATTCTGTTTTCCACGATGTTATTTACATTTAATCCCAATAGTTTTATTCTAACTACCTTAAACAATCAAATAGAAGGTAACAACGCACACTGGCATATAAATTTATTTAGATTACATATTGATATTATATATTTATGTATAAATATATAATATATGTGTTTGATAAACTCTGCTCTATTACTTTTCTTGTAGATGATGGATGGACTCAATGAATCGATTTAAATGTAAATTTTATTGAAACGCTTCTGTTTAGCTTTCAGTAAGAGATAAGAGTCGGATGTAAGTTGCTTTGGGATGAAATAATATTTCTGTGAAATGGTAATAAACTGTATCAATTTCCCCTTTATCTATATGCATATCTATCTATCTATCTATCTATCTATCTATCTATCTATCTATCTATCTATCTATCTATCTATCTATCTATCTATCTATGTATCTATCTATCTATCTCTGTATATACGTGTGTTACAAGTTACAAAAGTGACTTAGAGGCCAAGAGTTTTGTGCACATGCATACATACATGCATACATACACACACACGCGTGCAAACACACAGACTCACACACACATGCACACACACATATAAATATATATATATATACACAGACATATATATGTTTGTATGTATATATAAGTGCAATGTTGTGTGTGTGTCTTTATAAATATGTGTGTGTGTGTGTGTCTGTGTGTGAGTGTGAGTATGTTTACTTTGTTGTGAATCCTTCAATCCACACATCCTTCCATTCAACCATCCTCTCCTTTTATCTTCTGTTTACCTTCATATTCTCTCACTAATTCCATCTTCCACCCGTCCATCTATGCGCCTACCCATCCGTCCATATATTCCCCCATGCTTCAGTCCATCCATCCATCCGTCTATCAACCTAACCATCTCTCCAACCTACCATCAAACAATGTACGCAGTTATCAACGTATTTATCCATTATCTATCAAGTCTTGAGCACCAATCAGACATCAAGTGTTTAAAGAATGTGTTATACATTCTCCAAGAGCTACAAGTAAGAGTCAAGCTCACCATGTGGGATGCTGCGCTCTGTTTGTCACGCCGTAATCTAAAACAAAATAGAAAGGAAAACGAACAAGGAACAGTAGCAAAAATAAATACACAAAAGCAAAAGACAAAATGGAGCAGCATGTGGAACAAAGCATCTAAACTGCAATCAGAGAGAATTGATATGTTTGGACGAGAGGCAGCAGCGTGTCTGTGGACGCTAGAGGTTTGGCGTACGTCACAGAGATAAGTAATTCTGAAATCCCTAATGTGAGAATGTCAAAAAGAAACTGAGAAGATTTAAGAGAGAGAGAGAGAGAGAGAGAGAGAGAGAGAGAGAGAGAGAGAGAGAGAGAGAGAGAGAGAGAGACAGAGAGAGAAAGAGAGAGAGAGACAGACAGAGAGACAGACAGACAGATAGACAGAGAGAGAGAGAGAGAGAGAGAGAGAGAGAGACAGACAGAGAGAGAGAGAAAGAGAGAGAGAGACAGCCAGAGAGACAGACAGACAGAGAGACAGAGAGAGAGAGAGCGAGAGAGAGAGAGAGAGAGCCAGAGAGAAAGGGAAAAACAAAGAGAGACAAAGGGATGTGAATGAAGGTAGTGTTATGTGAGTGTGTGAGAGAGGGAGAGATAAAGAGAGCGATAGAGAGAGATCAAACATACATATGAGGGCTTTTAGTTTGTTGCTCTTGTTGTTGTTACTATTTAGCCCCAGGTCAGCTATGATCCTATTGCTATATTTTTTTTCTTACTTGCAGAAGACCCTGGATTACGTTAGCCAACATACATATATACTCTTTTCTCTTTTACTATTTTACTTGTTTCAGTCATTTGATTGCGGCCATGCTGGAGCACCGCCTTTAGTCGAGCAATTCGACCCCAGGACTTATTCTTTGGAAGCTTAGTACTTATTCTATCGGTCTCTCTTGCTGAACCGCTAAGTTACAGGGACTTAAACACACGGAGACAAACACAGACACACAAACATATACACACACATACATACATATATATATATATATATATATATATATATATATATATATATATATATATATATATATATATATATATATATATATATATATATGTATATATATATATATATATATATATATACATCTATACAACGGGCTTCTTTCAGTTTCCGTCTACCGAATCCACTCACAAGGCTTTGGTCGGCCCGAGGCTATAGTGGAAGACGCTTGCCCAAGGTGCCACGCAGTGGGAATGAACTCGGAACCATGTGGTTGGTAAGCAAGCTACCACACAGCCACTCCTGGATATATTTTCTGAAACATTTGGATATAATGCGAGGGATATGTGTCTGTTATTTCTTACAAGTCGAAGTCCCCTCGTTCGTTCAACAGCCCAAATATTCCCTATACATAGGAAATATTTCAATATTATAATAAGCAACATCTTTGTCAGAATACCCCCCACCCTCTCTCTCTCATATTTATGTTTAATCAGTATGAAATAGCAGCTAAATCTTCCGCATATCAGAGTAGAGCGTCTCACGTATTGAAATGATTGTGTTTGGCGTAATCTTATGTACAGGCGATACGGTGGGATAGTCATGACTGGTATGTCTTTCGTCATACGATCAATTTCTCAAAGCTGTTAAGTGTTAAACCACACAATAAATCACTGCTTGTAGTCTCTTTCCTTCTTTCTTTCTTTCTTTCTTTCTTTCTTTCTTTCTTTCTTTCTCCTTCCTTCCTTCCTTCCTTCATTCATTCATTCCTTCCTTCTCTACTTTCTTT
>NC_142933.1:29687297-29689797 GCF_046866305.1 Octopus bimaculoides
CAGCAGTTATATACTGCTAGTTATACTGCTCCATTAAAGCACCTTATTAAGAATATTGTTGTAACATATAGCACCTGATTTAGTAATATATATAGCATTATTTACAAAGAATATTACTAAATATGTGTGAGTGGGCATATGTTTGTTTCCTCTTTTGGTTGTTTGTGTGTGTGTGTGTACACGAGGGCACGTTTGTGTTTGTCTGTGCAATGAACAGATCCTATGTTTTAAGCATTGCTTCTCTTATGTGTATCAATGATAGTACACACTCAGCAGGACCGATTATGATCTGCAATGTTTATTTGCCTTGAGATATATCATAATAACAATGACATTAACAGTATGGAGAGAAGATAAGTGCCAATTCGACGTCATAGCAGTGACAACTACGACAAATAAAACTACAACAACGACAACAACAACAGCAGCAAAACCAACAACAACAATAATGAGAAAATATAGTAAAACAACTAGAAGAGAATCTTTCAAATTCCATAAAAGAGCATCGTAATTTCACACAGAAATCTCAGATCCTTATTTCTGCTCTTCCTTTCTTTTTCTATTTCTCTCTCTTCCTCTCTTTCCCTCCCACAATCTCTCTCTCTCTCTCTCTCTCTGTCTCTGTCTCTCTCATTCCCTCTCTTTACATATATCTACGTCAGTCACTCCTGCTTGTTCTTAACCATCGTCATCCCCCCACCTTTAACTGCCCTGGGGTGTTGGGGACGATCAGTTCAGTCAACTGTAAGGCTCTATAATTAGAACAATGCCAATTACACACTGTGCTGTCGTTTAAGTGGCGGGCAAGGATTTGTGATGTGGAGATACACAGGGGTGGGGAGGTAAGATGCACATATACATACATACATAACACGCATACACATAGAACTATTTCTATATGCATATGTATGTGCACATGTATATGCATACACACACACATCCATCCATCCATCTCTCTCTCTCTCTATCTATCTCTCTCTCTCTCTCTCTCTCTCTGTCTCTCTATCTCTCTGTCTCTCTCTCTGTCTGTCTGTCTCTCTCTCTCTCTCTATATATATATATATATACATACACACACACACACACACACACACACACAGACAAACACACACACACACATATATATATTGTATGTGTGTTTGCGTGTATAAATATAAATGCTTGCAGGTGTTGATAAGTATGAATATGTACATCTATGTATATATAGCTATATACATACGTATGAGTGTATATATGTATGATATGTATGTACAAATATATGTGTATGTTTGTGTTTGTGTGTGTGTGTGTGTGTGTGTGTGTGTGTGTGTGTGCACATTTAACTCATATGCTTCTCAGCTGTGTGTAACGAAGTGAATCGTAATACACACGTAAGCGCGTACCCGCACACACCCGCGCGCACGCATACACTTACGCATGCACACGCGCGTGCACGTGGTTTACGAAGGACAGACACAAGAGTATATAAACTGCTGGAAGTTTTTACATCTTTATATGCAAGAAATCGTTGCGTTTCTCTGAGTTTTCAGTTCAAACCGCACCAATTATGCCTTTCGCCCATTCAGGGTCGACATGTGAGGTATAATTCTAGTACTGGTCCCTATTCTTCCCATTTTCCTCTTTCTCGTCGTCTTCCTCTCTAGAAGAAATCAACTATATGCAGATATGGGGAGGGATAATTTTCGTCGAGTTGCCAAAAAAAAAAAAAAATTAAGCCATGTGAGTGGATTTGGTAGACGGAAACTGAAAGAAGCCCGTCGTATATATGTGTATATATATGTGTGTTTGTGTGTCTGTGTTTGTCACCCCAACATCACTTGACTACCGATGCTGGTGTGTTTACGTCCCCGTAACTTAGCGGTTCGGCAAAGGAGACCGATAGAATAAGTACTAGGCTTCCAAAGAATAAGTCCTGGGGTCGATTTGCTCGACTAAAGGCGGTGATCCAGCGTGGCCGCAGTCAAATAACTGGAACAAGTAAAAGAGTAAAAGGGTAAAAGAGTAAAAGAGTAAAAGAGTATATTAGACGTTATTTCATTCATTCTTGTTCTTTAGCCATACATCAAACCATTGATCAAAATAAAACTGCGACGAAATTTTATCTAACTAGGATCGTTGTAACATTTTAGGGATATATAGCAATCCATTATTCAATGCATCCCTATTAGTAACGATGAGGCAGAGATTCCATCACCCATTTACAAACCACTTCCGTCACCCATTTGCAACCGAAATATCAGTGATAAATGGGATATAATAATTATTATATTAACCAAAAATCATCTATATAAAAAATATCGACTTCAAATAATGCAAGTTCGCAATCAAGCTCATTAAATTTGAATTTAGACAGAGACAAATTTATAGTTCTAAAACTGCTTATTTTCCGTTAATTAAACTCTGGTTGAATTTAAGATATAATTTATTGATATTTGTAATTCGAATATTTGTTATCATTTACGCAGCCAGGTAACGTAGACATCAGCTGAATACGACCAAG
>NC_142933.1:29707297-29714797 GCF_046866305.1 Octopus bimaculoides
TGCTGATGATGATGATGATGATTATGATGATGATGATGATGTTCATGCCGATAACCAAATTGATGACGATGAGTATGACAACGTTAACGAAACTGGCAATAATGACAGTGGTAACTTGTCTGCCTTTACGCTGTGATTCAAATTCCGCCGAGGTCGACTTTGGCTTTTATCCTTTTGGTGGTCGATGAATTAAGTACAAGTCGCGTACGGAAAGATCGCATCAAACAAGACAAAAAAAAAAAAAAAAATTAGGCCTTGTGCCTAGAGTAGAAAATAATAATGACGCTGGTAACAATAATGTTGATGACATTCAGTTGTAATTCATTTATTCTTTGACTTGTTTCAGCCATTTGACTGTGGCCATGCTGGAGGACCGCCTTTTAGTCGAACAAAACGTCCCCAGGACTTATTGTTTGTAAGCCTAGAACGTATTCTATCGGACTATTTTGCCGAACTGCTAAATACACCAACATCGGTTGTCAAGCGATGGTGGGAGGACAAACACACACACACACACACACAAATACATACATACATACATACATACATACATACATACATACATACATACACACACACACACACACACGCATATGCATATACGACGAGTTTCTTTCAGTTTCCGTCTACCAAATCTACACTCACAAGGCTTTGTTCGGCCCGAGGCTATAGCAGAAGACACATGCCCAAGGTGCTACACAGCAGGACTGAACCCGAAACCGTGTGGTTGGGTAGCATGCTACTTTATTTCACTTAAACTTGCCACATGGGCAATAGAAAGAAGGTTGCATGTAGTAACGCGGGCTGGACAATACAAAGATGAGGTGAGATGATAATATTTTGATGGTAAAGATGAGAGGGGTATCGGTACCCGCTGACCGATAACCCCTGTGGTACTTGCCACACAGCCACTCCTGCGCCTTACATATAAATATAAATAAATATATATATATATATATATATATATATATATATAGCGTGAGAGAGTTAGGGGTTGGGGGTACAACCCACTAAGGGATAGTATCTATCCAGTATACTGCTGGGAGGGTACCCAATTATTGCTACACTAGTGCTATACTAGGTGCACTCAATGGGAGCGGGTAAAAGTGGAGGTTTTATATATACATGACGGGATTCTTTCTGTTTCTGTCTACCAAACTACCAAATCCACTCACAGGGCTTTGGTCGGTCCGTGGCTATAGTAGAAACAACTTGCCCAAGTTTCAATGCAGTGGGACTGAAACTGGAACCATGTGGTTGAAAAGCAAGCTTGTTACCACTCAGCCACTCTTAAAGAAAAAAAAACATGTATTTCGTTCAAAATATAACTCTCTACGTGTTATCTAATATACAACAAGCAGATGTCAGGTTTAAAACATTGTGATAACCTTCCATGACTAAGCATATTCTTTCATATATTCGATATTATTTCACGAAATCTAGCTTCTCTTTCTAGTAAAATGCATAAGTTCTAACTCTGAGCCACTAACCAACCTTTTTGCAAATCACGAACTGCAATGGACAGAACACTCTCTCCTCCAACTATCATTCTCTCTCCTTTCTCCTTCTCTCTCTCTTCTCCTTCTCTCTCTTTTCTCCTTCTCTCTCTTTTCTCCTTCTCTCTCCCTCTCTCTCTAAAATGAAGGACAGCGCTATACTTTCCAGTAAAGTAAATAGTTATTAATTGTTACGAAGAAAGGCTGACAGTGACTTCGATGATTCGGGTTAAAAGCTGTCATCAGTTGTGTCAGGCGAAACTTTGAAGTGACTATTAAACTTTTCCTTACAAAAACTAATATATGAAGCCGTGTGTGTGTGCGTGTGTGTGTGCGTGTGTGTGTGCGTGCGTGCGTGTGTGCACGTATGTGTATGTCTGTGTATCTATATGGAAAATTATTTTCTTTAATTCAAAATTACCATTTATATGCAATATAAAAATAGTTCTAAAATAACAGTTATTTAAACTATAAAGAATAATTTTTTTTGCATGAGAAAATATTTTTCCAAATATTGTATTTGTATCAAGAAATTTTGCTCAAGACATGCACAGGATCAGCGGAGTGCGTGATTAAAAATTTCAATTTGTAGTCACGTGGCACGTAATGTTAAAAGTAGTGACAAATTCCGTCTATCACGTGGATCATGCGTGCAAGAAATCAGTTCATGAATTCAAGCAAGTACAAAAATCCGTTGAACTACGGAATTCAGAAGGCAAAGTAGTTGATGAAATATTCTAACGTATAAAGTACGCCGTTCTTTCAGTTCCACCAACTGGACTATTTTAGAGTTACACTTTAGGTGAGAACCACAGAATCAACTAACTATAGCCAACAGCAAAATAAATGCGAGAAATAACGGCGGCCATATTTTTAGAAACTTTTGAAATTACTACAACTACTAACACTTCTATGTACAGGCAACATTTTATAATCACGTGCACATGTTATTGTCCACCACCTATAAACAGATTTTCATTGGTCAATTAATATAGCGATCAGTTCATGTGACGAATTGCCAAAATGATGTGTAATCGTTGTTTTGCCTTCTAAGTTATGCGTGAAAATATCGCTGAGATCAACTTTGTCCTTCATATTTTCAAAGTTCATCAATGGTAAATTTGCGGAATTGTCAGCGTATCAGATAAGGAGCATTACGGTGTCCGTTCTGGTTCCTTGCCTCCTAAATTCATACATGTTAGATTTAGTCTGTTACCTAGTTTAATGATACCAGCTGGCTGTTAGGTGACTTTAGTAAAGTCTGCACTCTTACTGTTGCAATTATTCAAATAATGTTTCCAAATTGATGATAACTTCCTGCCTTACACATATCTGTCTCGAAGGTCTCGAAAATGGCCAAGAGTGCTTCTTTTCTATCCCTGACTAATCAGCACAAAAACGTGGATCATGCGTGCAGGAAATCAGTTCATAAATTTAAGCAAATACAAAAATCTTTTGAACGTATAATTTTTAATTTATAGTCCATTAGAATATTCATGACTACCACACTTCGTGCCTGCCATAATGCTTTCTTTTCTGGTGGGATTTTATAGAAATAGTTTGTAAGGTTTCAGTTTATAGATTTGAAGCAAGATATCTGGAGAAAAATACATTTCGTTTTAATATAGGATATTGTTGTAGCTTTCGTTGTTGAAGAAGGAGGTGATGGCTATGGTGATAGCGTCGTGTGTATGCATGTATGTATGTATGTATGTATGTATGTATGTATGTATGTATACATGTGTGTGTGTGTGCCCGTGTACGCGTGTGTATATATGTGAGTGTGTCTGTTTGTCTATGTAATTGATGGTGGTGATAGTGATGCTTGTGTTGGTGTTGTTATGGTTGGTGATAGTGGTTATAATATCATTATTGTTGGTATTGTGATGCTTATTGTTTTAGCATGTTTAAAATCGTTTAAGAATAATTAATACACGTCCCTCTATTATTATAATGTCACTCTAAGTTTTAAGTGATAAATGTAAATCTAAAACACCTCAGTAAGCATTGAATCTATCTTTCCACTATGTAATATACCAGGTGTGTAATATAGCAAGTAATATATGTAATATAGCAAATAGCTTATATACCTATATAATTCTAAGATTTATGATAGAAAGTGTCGATTCTAAAGGCATAAACATTGGTAATAACTAGCCGAATATATTAGATCCTAAACATTTAGGACTTAACGAAATAAACCATCAGGTTTAGATTGTTACAATTTCTCTTGATGCATAGCGAAAGTTAGAAAAATTTGTCTGTTAATAGCTGCATTTCATCTTTCTCGCCTCATAGCAAAAGTACATTGCATAAAGATATCCTTGGTGTGCTCCATTCTGTTGCAAGCTCTCTGGCTATTTACTCAGTCAGAGAAGGAATTCTCCCAATGAGTTTAGAGAAGACCACTGCTGTTGTACTTTCATTATATATACTGGTGGCACACTGTCGATTACGACGACGAGGGTTCCAGTTGATCCGATCAACGGAACAGCCTGCTCGTGAAATTAACGTGCATGTGGCTGAGCACTCTATAGACACGTGTACCCTTAATGTAGTTCTCGGGGAGATTCAGCGTGACACAGAGTGCGACATGGCTGGCCCTTTAAAATACAGGTAAAATAGAAACAGGAAGAAAAATTGAGAGAAAGTTGTGGTGAAATAGTACAGCAGGGCCATTGTGCCTCCATGCATTCTATATAAATCTCAATAAAATAAAGATGATTGTTGACATGGATTTAGGAAAGCACCATTCATAAGACATGGATGCTAATGTCTTATTTCTCGTTTCTTACTCAATCAAATGAGTTACCAGAATCATCTCGCATACAGTTTATATATTTTAGGCATGTGCTTTCTATCTCTCAGACCTTTGATTTCTCAAAAAGTCCTCTTCGAAATCTCTATTATTCCTGTTTCAAAACTTTCACATCATAACGTGTATAATGAAAGGTGAGATTAGATTATTGATATATTTGTTTATACTCAGACTGTCTCTCTCCGAGCACCCAAACCATTAAAGGTAATACAACGATGACCATCTGAACTGTTTCTCAAAAATAATTTATCACAGAGTACATTATCCCATGATACATTTCTAGCAAGACTATAACGTGTGGTTTGTGAGAGTTATGGCTTCTGATTTTTATGAAACCAACAGTAAGCGTTGAATCTATCTTTCCTGTATACTAAGTGTGTAATATAGCAAGTAATATACGTAATATAGCAAGTATAGTATATTGCCACTTAAGTGTGGCTGACCCCTAGGGGTGGATGTTACTGTTGCTTTTAGCCCCAGGAGGACATCTCCTCCAGCTGGCTTATCGACACACGACTGTGTCCTGTTTGCCAAGGGTAGTTATCCCTCTCACCAACATCTGCAGCACGAACGGATCCGGATTTCAGGGTTATTTCCCTTCGTCGGCGTCCGATAGCCGCTGACCTTGGTGAGAGAGACAAAAACCTGGCAATCTTATATCTTCTTTTCAAGTGAAATTCTTCACTGATATCGAAAAGGTGAAAACAAGCAATGTTAATTCTCTAAATGAAGTATTAACAGTAACTGCACGATAAAGTGTAGTATATTGCCTCTTAAGTGTGGCTGACCCCTAGGGGTGGATGTTACTGTTGCTTTTAGCCCCAGGAGGACATCTCCTCCAGCTGGCTTATCGACACACGACTGTGTCCTGTTTGCTAAGGGTAGTTATCCCTCTCACCAACATCTGCAGCACGAACGGATCCGGATTTCAGGGTTATTTCCCTTCGTCGGCGTCCGATAGCCGCTGACCTTGGTGAGAGAGACAAAAACCTGGCAATCTTATATCTTCTTTTCAAGTGAAATTCTTCACTGATATCGAAAAGGTGAAAACAAGCAATGTTAATTCTCTAAATGAAGTATTAACAGTAACTGCACGATAAAGTGTAGTATATTGCCACTTAAGTGTGGCTGACCCCTAGGGGTGGATGTTACTGTTGCTTTTAGCCCCAGGAGGACATCTCCTCCAGATGGCTTATCGACACACGACTGTGTCCTGTTTGCTAAGGGTAGTTATCCCTCTCACCAACATCTGCAGCACGAACGGATCCGGATTTCAGGGTTATTTCCCTTCGTCGGCGTCCGATAGCCGCTGACCTTGGTGAGAGAGACAAAAACCTGGCAATCTTATATCTTCTTTTCAAGTGAAATTCTTCACTGATATCGAAAAGGTGAAAACAAGCAATGTTAATTCTCTAAATGAAGTATTGAAGAGCAGTGTGCCCTTGAAACTGCCCTGTTGCAGTGTCTGCTGCTGTATTTTGGGGGAGATGCTTCGATCTTTGGCACCATACAGTGGCGCCCGGGTCTGCTCTCTGTGTGACTTTCAGTACCAAACATTGGTTCAAGACCTTCCAGGATTTTCCAGATGAATATCACTGCATATCTTTCTCACTTTCGCTCTAGGGTAAAGAGTTTTAATACTTTAAGTCTTTTCCAGTAGCTGAAACGTTGCATTGGGTGATTATATTTGTGTAACTTTGTTGGACTGCTTCGAGTTCCGCCGTTAATTTTATAGTGTTTAGTGATCATAGTTTGGAGCGGTAGTCGCAGCGGCTGAGAACGTATGCCCTCCAAAAGACCATCATTGTCTACTTTTCTCTTATTTTGAAAGTTCGGAGTATCCATCCAGCTAGCCGTCTGCATTTTATTACCAAATTTGTAATATGCATTAGGAGATATGCATCATTGCTCATGTCAATACCCAGGCCACGCACTGATTTTGATTCAAGGATTGAAATTCCTCCCGGGCCAATATATCTTGTCTGCATGTCGTTAAGCATTTTCTGCTGGTAGCCCGCAGCTTAGAATTTCCCTGCATTAAACTGCATATTTGTTGTCTTCAGCCCACCTGTATATTGCATCTAACTTCCATTGCAGATATGCAATATTTTCAGGATTTTGTATTGTGTGAGAGACTTTTTGTCTCATCTCAAGGTGGCTGTCTGAGCAGTTGAGGGAATGTCTCAGAGGGCCACTATGAATAGCAGTGACCCTAAGACAGTGCTCTGTGGAACACCACTTGCTATTTGTGTTTCCTAGCGAAGGCGTGTAGTAAGAAGCGGCGAGATGGCATAAGGCGGCGTAAGGCGGCGAGCTGGCAGAAACGTTAGCACGCCGGGCGAAATGCTTAGTGGTATTTCGTCTGCCGTTACGTTCTGAGTTCAAATTCCGCCGAGGTCGACTTTGCCTTTCATCCTTCCGGGGTCGATAAATTAAGTACCATTTACGCACTGGGGTCGATGTAATCGACTTAATCCGTTTGTCTGTCCTTGTTTGTCCCCTCTATGTTTAGCCCCTTGTGGGCAATAAAGAAATAAGAAGCTTGCTCTCCAACCACATAGTTCTGGGTTCAGTACCACCGCATGGAACTTCGGGCAAGTGTCTCCTACTACATCCTCAGACCGAACAAAGCCTTGTGAGTGAATCTTGTAGACGGAAGCTGAAAGAATCCTGTCGTATATATTTATTTATACATACACATAGACATAGATGTTTGTGTATATAAATTTCTATATACGTTTATAAAATGTTGGTGAATATGTAATAGATGCAAATGCCATTCTTTCTCTCCGATGGACTTTTATAACCAATTAATTTTTGAAGGCAAATCACTGCTTAAAAGAGTCTATAAAATTTACAATAGTTTATTTTAACGTACATAGTTTATTACGTACAAATATACATGCATACGTATATACACACCTTGTAAATACTATAAAATATATATCTCGTTGCATTCAAGCGCATCAAAACGACATGTGTGCTCTTCAGACGGTCTTTCGTATTCATCAAAGCCAATTTGAAACTCGTAAAGTTATATAAACTCCAAGACACACAGACATCTGACATGGCTTTTGCTTGCACACGTCATATATTGAAGTTTGAGAATCAAATCAAAATTTACTTGTCAGGAGAAGATGATTACCACTTGCAATTCATCAACAAATTACAGCTGCAGAAACTAGA
>NC_142933.1:29717297-29722297 GCF_046866305.1 Octopus bimaculoides
CTCCACACACACGCACACACCCACACACGCACACACCCACACACGCACAAATATATCTTTAGTTTGTGTTTGTGTTTGTTGAATAATTATTTTAAAGCTTCAGAGAATGACACGTAATTTTCTTATTTGATATCTGGTGACAATAGTTCCGTATAATCCAATTAGATATTCGGTGAAAGAATACAAGAAAATCTGATAAAAAAAAAAAAAACTCGCTGTCTTTGTGGCATAGTTGATTGGACTAGTTTGGAAATACGAAGCAGTTAGATCTGACTAATGATAAACGATGAACAATTCTAAAAATTGGAATGCCGAAGACTTAGTGTAGATAATCATTTCGGCTTCAAACATTGCAAAAACCTCAATATTGCAAGAATAAGGAATCTGCCTGCAAATTATTGACAGGACAGATGGATAAGAAAACAGAGAGAAAGAGAGAGAGAGAGAGGGAGAAAGAGAAAGAGAATGTGTGTGCGTGTGTGTGTGTGTGTGTGTGTGTGTGTGTGTGTGTGTGTGTGTGTGTTTGTAAGTGTATGAGAAATTGAGAGAGAGGGGAGACAAAGGAGGCAAGTATGTGAGGGAATATTTTTATACACGTGTGTGTGGATGGTAAGAATAGTTGAGATGATGATGCGGAAAGATGTAACGTTAAAGAAATAGAGAAAGTAAAGAGGAAAGATGGAAAGACAGTACTCGGGTTTCTCTGATGACAAGGTGATTAAATGAATATGTATGTATTTCTGTGCGTATATATATATATATATATATATATATATATATATATATATATATATATATATACTTATATACACACATGTATATTTATATAAACATATATATATATATATATATATATATATGTATGTATCTATGTGTGGGTGTGTACTTAGATACATACATACATATATATTTTATATATATATAGGCAGAGGACTGGCTGTGTGGTAAGTAGCTTGCTTACCAACCAAACGGTCCTAGGTTCAGTCCCACTGTGTGGCATGTTGTGCAAGTGTCTTCTTCCGTAGCCTCGACCGACCAAATACCTGTGAGTGGATTTGGTAGACGGAAACTGGAAGAAACCTGTTGTATATATATATATGTATGTATGTAGGGATGTGTGTGTGTGTTTTTGTGTCTATGTTTGTCCCCCTAACATCGCTTGACAAACGATGTTGGTGTGTTTACATCCCCGTAACATAGCGGTTCGGCTTTAGAGACCTATTGAATAAGAACTAGGCTTACAAAGAATAAGCCGCGGGGTCGATTTGCTCGACTGAAGGCGGTGCTCCAATGACAATAAAAGAATAAAAAATAAAAGTATGTGTATATATATATATATATATATATATATATATATATATATATATATATATATATATATATATAGGGAGAATTCACAAAAAACAACAGACTAAGAGTGTAGAAAACAAACAGATGTATTAGTATAACACTCGGGAATAGAAAAAAGTCTTTAACGTTTCGAGCCTACGCTCTTCCACAGAAATGAACACAGAAAGAAACAAGGAGAGAAAAAAATGCGTGTAGTGGTTAGCGATCTATCATGTAAGCCTAGTATTTATTCTTCTATCGGTGTCTTATATATATATAAGAACAAAAACGCGATAGAGGCCAATAAGACATTCGTACACACACACACACACATATATATATATATATATATATATATATATATATATATATATATATATGTATATTATATATATATATGAATGCAGAGTACTATGTATGCTTAATGCCACGAAGAAGAGAACTCAAAGAATTGCGATGGGTTTCGAGCTATTTGTGTTATTCTCAGTGGATGATACGCGTCCGTTAGAGATAGCAGCAGTTCACTCCATCTGATCTTGTAACAATGAAATAAGCATTTATATTGTCGGAAGTATTTCCACTACTACTATTACTACTACAATCTACTATGTATATTACGATATGTTGCTGTTGGCACTCCGTCGCTTACGACGTCGAGGGTTCCAGTTGATCCGATCAACGGAACAGCCTGCTCTTGAAATTAACATGCAAGTGGCTGAGCACTCCACAGACACGTGCACCCGTAACATATTTCTCGGGGATATTCAGCGTGACACAGTGTGACAAGGCTGACCCTTTGAATTACAGGTACATCAGAAATAGGAAGAAAGAGTGAGAGAAAGTTGTGGTGAAAGAGTACAGCAGAGTTCGCCACCACCCCCTGCCAGATCCTCGTGGAGCTTTAGGTGCTTTCGCTCAATAGACACTCACAACGCCCGGTCTGGGAATCGAAAACGCGATCCTATGACCGCGAGTCCGCTGCCCTAACCACTGGGCCATTGCGCCTCCACTATATTACGATCTAAATAAATACTATTAAACAATTTGCGTAGATAATAATGTCCTGTTACGAACGTAGGCAAACAATAGTGGCATAGATATATGTTTTGTATAGAAGTATCTTTATATTCTTTTTCTGCTTTACGTGTTTCAGCCATTGAGCTACGGTCATGCTGGGGCAGAGCGTAAAAGTATTTAGTCGACAAAATCGGCCGAAAGACCATAGGTTTCTGGTATTCATTTGTTCATACTTTGGAGAAGCACCCAGTTAGGTGGGATATGGAAAACAAACCGGTTGTTAAACAGGATGAGAATTCCTAAACATTCTAATTGATCATGCAACCAAAAAATATGTAAACTATGCTATTGTGACGACAATCAAGCAACAGTGTAATTGCGTTTAGGAAAATGAAATTCATTAGAGAATAATGAATATAAAGCTCGATCAGGTTACTACGTCTTGTAGTTTCTTAGTACGTGAGGACGTTTGCGATGGCTACGAGTTACTTTTATTTCTATATATAATTTATACATTGGAGGCGCAATGGCCCAGTGGTTAGGGCAGCGGACTCGCGATCATAGGATCGCGGTTTCGATTCCCAGACCAGGCGTTGTGAGTGCTTATTGAGCAAAAACATCTAAAGCTCCACGAGGCTCCGGCAGGGGATGGTGGTGAACCCGGCTGTATTCTTTCACCACAACTTTCTCTCACTCTTACTTCCTGTTTCTGTTGTGCCTGTAACTCAAAGGGTCAGCCTTGTCACTCTGTGTCACGCTGAATATCCCCGAGAACTACGTTAAGGGTACACGTGCCTGTGGAGTGCTCAGCCACTTGCACGTTAATTTCACGAGCAGGCTGTTCCGTTGATCGGATCAACTGGAACCCTCGTCTTTGTAAGCGACGGAGTGCCAATAACAACAACAATAATTTATACATTATTGTGCCTGTAATTCCATAAGGGCTTCATCGACTTACACTAATCTCTTTATGGATATAGGCATTTCTTTCCTGCTCCACAAGTGATCAGCTATCAGAAGGTACCTATATAATGTATATCTCATTTCTAAAAATCAAATTCTCTTTGGTTGCTGAGTGGTAAAAGACTTAACAGGAGATGCATAATACCTAACTTCAAAACCATTGGTGTTACTATTAAATTTCCATAAAAGAAACTGCACCATTGGTAATAGTAGTACAATACTGTCTCATCGTTTAACGATGCATTTACAAGTTGCTACCATAATATATTACAAAACATCGTACAAAAATTAATGAAAAATACACAGTTAACAGCAGTACAACTCAATACAGATTTCCACTGAACAAGTAATATATAAAAGAAAAGAAAAACCAAAAAATTATAACAGTATGCCTGGAAGCGTCGCTAACAGAGAAAAATGAATGAGCCAAAAATTAACGCACGTATAACACATGCGAAATTCTGTTGGAAAACAACGAACTTAGAATTTGAAGAAATTTTATATTCTATATTGCAGCAAAATACGGAGAATACATATTTAAGTATTTACATCTGCTTGTTCACCTGAACACAAAACATACACTACACCTATCCCCAATAAAATATGATAGTTTACCGTAAAAATCATACATTTTCTGGTGGTCATTGCCGTTGCTTTCAACTTTCAATAAGTAACGCCCCAAAAGAAACGCTCATGATTTTCCTTACAAGGTATTTAAAATGCAAAATTATATATTTATATATGTAATAAAACAATTCTTGGTGAATCTGTTGATCAATTAATAAATTAATTTGTATCTATTAAATGTACACACACATACATACATACATACATACATACATACATACATACATATATATATATATATATATATATATATATATATATATATATATATATATATATATAATTTGATGAACACTTACTTTATATATTTATATGTGAGCTACTATAAATTTCAGTAATCAAAAGGCCTTAATTTGCGCGTCGTTTGCTCTCTTAGAATCGTTATGCATACCACTAAATAAACCCATCTGATTGCTATACCCTCTGAGCAGGAAACTTATAGTAGCTGATACGTAAGTCCTGTGTTTGTTAAAGGATACTTATCTCTCGATGGATCAAATACTACAAACAACGGAACAGTTCACTATGCATTTATATATGAAAGCCTTCTCGATCCTGTAAGTCTACCAAGACGGAAGTTATTTCATTTTCCAAGGTGCTTAGTTGACTGAGAATGCAAAATTCACCCTGGACAGTTTGACAGGCCGTCATAGTTCTCAGTTTTCACTGGCACTTATTTGTCAGCGAGTAGACTGGATGAACGTTAAATAAAATGCTTTGCTCAAGAATATAAGCAGCGCTTGTTCTGAAAATAGAAACTAGTATTCAATGATTGTGACTTCATCATACTAGCAACTGAGTGCAAGCGCCTTAACCAAAACATCAACGACGACGATTACAACTATGACAAGGACGAAGATGACCATTATTATGATGCGAAGCATATAGGCGATACTTTGGCTGTGATGACTGACTCAATCTAAAGAATATGACCACTAAAAATACTGTGCTGTCATTACTCTATTTAAATATGGTTCTTAACGTTGTGATTTCAAATCCCTCTAAGGTGACATTACCTTTCATCTTTGGCTTTCGTTGAAATTACGTACCATTGAAATACGTTA
>NC_142933.1:29727297-29732297 GCF_046866305.1 Octopus bimaculoides
CAACAACAACAACAACAACTACTACTACTACTACTACTACTACTACTACCACCACCACCCAAAACACCATTAAAAATCATGATCATCAGCTTCATCATCATTCACATCCTCGTCTTCTACACCATTGTCATCATCAATAATATCATCAACATCATCAACATTATTCTCCTCCCCCTCGTCATCATCATTATCACCACCGTTTTCGACGCCCACGTCGTTCTACAGCTGTACACAACCTGGTTGCTTGATCTAGAAATTATTGCACCTCAGTCGATTTTCTTTTTCTTTGTCTTTCACGTCGACAGTCTCGAGTTCCCGGACATTATAACAGCACATCCTTTATGCTTCAATTAAGAATATCGCCGATAGAGTAGATCAACAGTATTCCAGTGATAACATACTCACTTAGTTTTTCAGGTAAATTGTTTGTACGAGCAGGGCCGTATTACGTACCAGAGATGCCCTAAGCACTAAAAAAATTTGGTAACCCTAAATATATATACAGGGTGCAGTGAATAAATTGTCGTCAAAATTACGCAAAAATGAAATTAACACTAACAGACGACATCGGAATCTCCTGCAACCCTTTGGTCGATCTCCTCGTTTAAGATGCTGAATGCTGCCATAATCTTTGCTTTCAGTTCATCTTTGGGGTTACAAGAAGTTTTGTCGGTGTCTCGCTCAACTGCGCCACACACAAAATAATGAAGGGGGTTGCAGTCTGGGAAGTTAGGTGGCCAGATGTTAGGGGTGATGTGGTCGCAGAAATCGTCTGACAGCCATGAATAGGTTCTTCTGTTTGTGTGGCATGGTGTAGAGTCCTGTTGCCAGATATAGGGTCTTCCAGCAGCCACCCTCTTGATCCAAGGCAACACTACCTCCTCCAGGTACTAGATGTAGGCCTCCGTGTTGAGTCTAAAGCCATGTGGGAAGACGAATGGAGATAAAAATTTAAATCCTATTTTTTTGGTTGCTTATATTCCACAAATGGACCATCATCGCTAGCGATCACTCCAAAACACCATGATGTTAACTGGATGTTTGATTTTCATTACTCTCCGTACATGCTTTGAAGACACGGTAAGCCAACGGTTTTTCTGTGTGTTCACCGTTTCATTCTAGTAGACATTTTCCTCGTCTGAGAAAAACCAAGGCATGTTCGGTTGGAGGGGATGCTTAAGTTTGTTAAACAGCTCCGTAACACGGACTTTCCTCTTGTCGTTGATGGCTTTCACATCTTGTATGAGCAATACCCAATGTCTTCATGCAGTACCTGTCTGGTAAGAATCTTATGATGAACCTGATTGTCTTGGAGGGATCGTCGTCAATCATAGCCTGGAACTCACCAACAAATTCAGGGGTTCTTTTCTCGTCAGAACGATCAGAATGAGTTTGCCGAGCTTCCGTACCTTCGTAATCACCATTAGACTCATCCAACTTTTTCCGAATTCTCTGCAATTATGTGCTTTCACTACAACATTAGACCATTTTAACTCTTATTTTAAGCAATGTAAGTGTTGTAACACCCTAGTCATATTTAGAGGCAATTATACTTTTCCTTTATGGTAATAAATTGTAGACTGCTGTCTATATTAATTTATGTATGTGCCTGTATCAATTTATGTTTGTGTATGTGTTTGTGAGTGTGTGTGTGCGTGAGTGCGTGTGTGTGTAATTCAAAATATACGTAACAATAAACCATAAAATAAAGCTTACTCTTCAAAATGAAACACAACTTGCAGTCTGATGGAAAATAATGCTTAATTCTTTATACTTCCACTTCATTTTTATCACATGTTCTCTGATTGTTTTTTTTATTTGCAAATAGGTAATCAGACGCTCAAAATTTATCTTACGTAATACATAAGTGCTTCTACCCATTGTAGAGATAAGGTATCCCGAATATTATTTTAGCAATTTTTATGCGATACTTTTGTGCCGTAAACCATTTACCATTTCTGTGTTGCCTTCCTTTCCGCTGTCCCTGAAGCCTTAAGCACGTGCTTATTTCGCGTAATGGTTAATCCAGTGCTGTGTAGGATTATATTATGTATTGGATTTTATACCCTTAGGTACATTGTGGATCTAAGATAGTTCGTTGTGATTTTTCATGCATTTGGAAAGTTCTTTTTTGTCTTTTAGCAATTTACGTTACCAAACGTTACAGTCGGATTGTATTTGAATATTTTTTTTCTTAAACACAATCGTCACCATGCTACCCCCACCACATCCACCACTACCATCACTATCAGTACCACCGATACAACTACGACAATGACGACGCTGCCATTGCTACTACTACTACTACTACCACTACTACTGCCGCCACCACCACACCACCACCACCAACAACAACAACAACAACAACAACAACAACAACATCAATAACAACAGTAACAACAACAACAACATCAATAACAACAGTAACAACAACGACAACAACAACTACTACTACTACTACTGCTGCTACTGCTGCTGCTGCCGCTGCTGCGGTTGCCGTTGCTGCTTCTGTTGTTTCAAGTACAAAAATAAAATTCTGTACTAATACTAATAATAGTCAGTCGACTTAACTATTTCTGTAAGTAGAATAGGGCGACATACGTACGAAAATAGCAGACACCTATCTCTGGAGCTAATCTCGAATGACAACTCCTCTTGATTGTACTGTATGGTCAATTATGCTGCAAATTATTTCCGCAAAATAACAGTGCATCCTCATTCAGAATACCTTCCAGTGCATCACCTTCACCTATTCTTGTATATTATTTCGTTGAGACTAAGTTACGGGGATAAGTACCAGTTGAGCACAGGGGTCGATGTAACTCACTTTATCCCGCCTACGAAATTGCTGTCTTTAGACCAAAATTCGAAACCATTATTATTAACGCGACCAGCTGGCAGAATAGTTAGCACGCCGAGCAAAATGCCTTGCAGCATTTCGTCCGTCTATACGATCTGAGTTCAAATTCCGCTGAGGTCAACTTTACCTTTTGACGATAAAATAAATACCAGTTGAGCACTAGTCTGGATATAATCGAATGAACCCGGATTTTCTGTCTTTGTACCAAAATTTGAAATCGATATTATTGTTATTCTCTTGGAGAGGGCCGAAACAGTGGAATGTGGTAATGACCACTTATATCTAGAACTCTAAATTTCTGTGTTGAAATCTTACCTAAATGAATATCTGCCTTTCATCATTTAGGCTCGTTAAATCAATGGTCAATCAGCTACTTTATTCCAACCTTGTGTTTATATTAGAAACATTTATATTCCTTTACATTAGTTTTATGATGATGTGAAGTGAAACGACAACGACCCTGATGTTGATGATTGTGATGATGAATTTGAAGACAAAGAATACGATATGCGTGGTAAGTAGCTTGATTACAAACCACATGGTTCCGAGTTCAGTCCCACTGCGTGGCACCTTGGGCAAGTGTCTTCTACTATAGCCACGAGCCGACCAAAGCCTTGTGAATGGTAGACGGAAACTGAAAGAAGCTCGTCGTATATATGTATATATATATATATATATATATATATGCATGTGTGTGTGTATATGTTTGTGTGTCTGTGTTTGTCCTCCCAGCATCGCTTGACAACCGATTCTGGTGTGTTTACGTCCCCGTAACTTACCGGTGCCACAGCATGGCCACAGTCAAATGATTGAAACAAGTAAAAGAGCAAAAGAGTAAAAGAGTATATCCTTGCGTATCTCCAGATCACTTCTGATTGAGATGATCTATGACCCTCAAGGACCATCTATGACCATTCATTTTCCTTTCTGTAAATAATTGCTTAATATAAATTTCTTTATCAAGGACAGCAGACTCTGATGTGGGGGAGATTTAGTGGCTGTTTTTTCTAGCTGATCGGAGAAACACAGTGAAGTTCCGTTATAAAGTGAGTATTAGCGTTATTGTCATAAACGGTGCCCATGTTGGAATTATTGATGCTATTTCGATAATTGTTCCATGTATTCTAAAGAGTTGTCTTTTCCTACCTCTACTCCAAAAGAGTTAAATAATGTACCAAAATTACCTCTACCCCTGTAGTGATGCTGAAATTAATTAATAATGTGAAAGCAGAATCAAATAATAATAATAATAATAATAATAATAATAATAATAATAATAATAAAAATAATAATAATAATAATAATAATAATAATAATAATAATAATAATAATAATAATAATAACAACAAAGTAATACTAGGTTACAGGTAAGTTTAACAACATGCATTTATAAACGCAACTGTCTTGCAATTATAGTTTTTGAACTTCGGATCTTGCATTATCTGAAACACAACAGCATACAGTGTACGCGTGCCGTAGAACAGTGGTACGAGTGTGCATCAATTGCATTTGCACATGTGTCCAGATGCATTGCTGCAAATTCATGCTGATGTATTCATAAGTCAGAAAACATTATCTTTCAATCACGTAGCCTCAATATAGCTTTGTCACGCGGTCTTTTATATGCATTTGAATTCATATAAACCATATACAGAAGCAAAATGACACTCGTAGGCGTGCACATACAGAAACACGCATATAAATATATATATGTGTTTGTGTGTGTATGCATGTACGTATGTATGAATATATATATATATACATCTCCACGTGTATGTGTATGTGTGTGTGTATGTGTGCGTATGTATGAGTGTGTGTGTGTGTGTAGGGATGTTATATTTCTTTATAAACATCTATTCAGACATTCATATAACGCAATCGGACGCGTGCGATTGCAATCGTTTCTTGTTTTACTGATATTACCTTCTTCACGAATCCATTGAAAGCAAAACTATCTATCATTAGCAAACCAAAAAACCTTATATTATTAGGGAAGAAAACATTTACCAGTTTATGTGAAGTATATATCTCATGCTTTTCATTAAAGATAATTCTATAGTATTAATGTCATTTGTTTAATCCTGATGAGAAACATGATCATTACTTCATGCGCTTAACTCTTTTCAAGAAGAAATTTATA
>NC_142933.1:29739797-29744797 GCF_046866305.1 Octopus bimaculoides
AATCATGAAAACTAACAAATCAACAAGTGACCAAGAGCTGGGTAAGAAAAACACAACGGCATGAACTGACCAGGAAAAAATATGTGCCTGAAGGTGAGTGATGTAGCGCGGTGAGTGCGTCTGCATTGCTCGCTAATTACCAGGGACATTGCATTAGTGGCTCTGCAATGTCTCTGGAGTATTCACGAGTCGATGGGTAGACTTGTATGTGGTCGGTGCGCTTATAATTTCAGGGAGTCGCCAAATCTCCCTAAAATAATGCTGTCCAGTATAATGTGAAAGAGATTATATACGCCTACTTGTTCTTAAACTGACGAGAATCTTTTGAATATAAATTTGCGTAATACGAGTTAATGTGGAACTAAACATCATCATTATTATTATTATTATTATTATTATTATTGAGTGAGAGAGCAGTGCATGCCATCAAAGTGACACTGGGGTAAAATATACGAAGCCCCTTATACCCATTATGACTACCCGTCTGATAAGGGTACACCAGGCACATGCATCACAACCATATGTGCGCAACATGGTGATCTCATATAAAGAAAAACAGCGCATGACCTCGCAGGGGGGGCCCAATTAGAACTTTCTTCAGGTCGAGTAGCCCATCCTGCTCAAAAGGTCCCTGAATAAGGTTTGTTTAAGGATGTTGAGCAAAACACCCATGTTTCCAAAGGTGCTTATTATTATTATTATTTAAAATCTGAACGTAGAGAACAGTGACAAATATCACCGGTAATAATATTTGGCGCTCTAATAACTCCGCTATTGATGCTCTTGTAAAAATGTCTACATTTCCAATAACTACTGGTTATATTTAACCATGTGTTAAATCTATATCTACCTCACTGAATTGACGCGACTAAATAGCATTTAGTTATGTAAGTCAATGTTCTGTGTTCAAATCGCACTTACATTAAATCCATTCTTTTGTATTCTGTAAACATCAATACCAATCAGCAACGAAGTATGCTTTACTCTTCTACACACCTTCTTTTAAATGATGTTGTTTGGTGCCAATTTTTTAAAAAATCAATATTTTAATGCAATTAGAAATATTTTCCAGCCATTGATAGCAGTGGTAAACCGTGAATATATAACACAAGAAATAAGTGAATTCAAAGTTATTATTTTTCCCTCTAAGGGCCTTCTGTTCAAAGAGGCAAAAGTTAAATTTACCTCGTATTAATCATTAAATCTTTAAATCAATTAGGGAATACGGGATCGACTTATTCTGGTTGTTGCAGCCCTCGCTTGTTAAACTTTGGCCATTCACTGAATTGTAAAGGCTAGCAGTTACTCTTGAACGAGTATGGGTCAGTAACAAGTACCATGCGTTCATTAATAGTTTCAAGTGGCTTTGTAGTCGTGAGCAGTACGTGAAAACGCTTATGGAAAACAGAAAGAGGGGAGAGCGAGATAGAGGTAGAGAGAGAGAGAGAGAGAGAGAGAGAGAGAGAGAGAAAGAGAGAGAGAGAGAGAGAGAGAGAGAGCGTGAGCGAGAGAAGGAAAGCGTGAGCGAGGGAGAGAGAACCGTTTGAGCTTCGGAAAGTACTCTCATTTTCAGCTGATTAAATTGCAGAGCTATGAAATGATAATTGCTCCAGCAACTGTAAAAACTATTCTAAGATGGTATGTACTTCAATATTCAGGTGACTAAAGGTTCATTGTATATATATTTTTGGCACTTTATTGACATTGACAGGGAAAAGCTAATTAATTTGTTAAAGCGTTATAACTGAAATTTCCATAAAATTGTAAACTTGTGTACGTTATGGTACATATGGCTCCTATCTCACACAAGGTCGTTATCTTATACTGTATATATATTTGTGTACATCATATATGTATGATAAAAGTAAGAGAATACATTAATTTGATGATATATGAAAGTGGCCATTTTGAATACATACATGTATACAAATACATATATACATGTGAGTATTAAGCAGCTGCAACAGTTAGCTACTTAACTTTAATATAATTAAAATATGGATACAAAATAAAATAATATATTATAATTAGTCCATACATACACACCCACATTCACATACACACGTATACAGATATATATATATATATATATATATATATATATATATATATATATATATATATATGTATATATATACACATACATACACATGCACACACATATTTGGGTGTATACATATATACATACATATGCATATACATATACATACATACATACATACACACACACACACACACACACACACACACACACACACACACACACACACACATATATATATATATATATATATATATATATATATATATTATATATATATATACATATTGAGATATTATCTCATTGGAGTCTGAGATGTAGAGATAAAACGAAAAGTTAGCTTAACGTCTCAAGAAAGACAAGGTACAAGTAAAAATAATAAAATGGCATAGTTGGTCGTTTGACATGGTGACTGGCAGGTAAATTTGTGCGTGATGACTGAATGGACCTCCAGGTTATGTATTCATATAACATCCTCTCTCTTTCTATCTTTCTCAGCTTCCATCATTTTCTCTCATAATCTTACTATTTCTCTCTCTATTTTATTTTTTTCTCCATTTTTACCATTCTCATATATATATTTATTTATACTCTCTCTCTCTCTCTTTCTCTCCCTCTCTCTGGATCCAACTATCTTTTTATAGAGTCATATTCTTAGCCCTCTTTCTGTATTTGCCTCCATTTCTCCCTCTCTTTCTCCCCCCCTCTCTCTCTTTCTCTTACACTCTTTCTAACTTGTATTTTACTACTCTCTTACATATCAATGCACAATTTCTCCTTTCTCATTCTCCCTCTCTCATTCAATTTTCAATTTTTCACATCCCCCTTTCTATCTCACTCCCTCTCTCCTTATTTACATATCTTTTCTGCTTCCCATCCTCTTTTCAAAACCGTTTCCCCCCCCCCACACCTTGTACTTGTCAGTATCCACATGTTCAATCCTTTTTTATCCTACGTATCTCATTATTTATTTTATACACACACACATACAATTCTTTCTTTCTTTCTCTCTCTCCACTCACTCACTCACTCTCTCTCTCTCTCTCTCTCTCTCTCTCTCTCTCTCTCTCTTTCTACCTTTCTCTCACGATCACGCCAATTCCAGAACTTACTATTTATCTTCATACTCTATTTTCTTTCTTCATTGTTTTTTTCAAACATTTCACTCATCTTGATAGTTTCTTTTTTGAAGTTTATCCGCTTAGAATCTTACCCCAGCTTCGTCCCTCAGACTTCCACCCCTTCTTCTTTACTGACTCTCACACGTCGTCTACTTCACTCAAACATCCACCCTGTCTCCTTTATACACACTTCCACCCCTTTTTCCATCACTCGGGCTTTCATCCTAACTTCTACACTCATACTTGCACCCTCTTTCTTGTACACATACTTCTACCACGTCGCCTCAACTCACGTGCTCATCTACACACCTTCACTTATTTACACTCCATTCTTCCTCTCACATACTTCACTATCATACATTAACACTGACGTCCAGTCAGAAACTCTCCACCCTCAATTAATGTAATCTTAATTATCTCTCGTGTTAAGCCCAATGCATTAATTGCTAATCTTAGCTCTGTCTCTTGACGCATACCCTGTGTTCAGTGCTATAAAATAAGGCATAGCTGACTGGTTTAGATGTTCACTTCGAATCATTAGATCCTGAGTTCAATCACACTGATAAGCACATTGAGAAAGCATCTTCTATGCTATCCTTGCTGTCCAACGCAATACTTTGATATAACTTTCGGCAAAATAAGTATGTTGTCGTATTCCTATAAAATTTTCAGTGCTTGGACAGCTGTAGTCCTGGAACATCACCTTGAGCGACTTAACTTGAATAAACCGCAAACATTAATGTTTCTTTCATTTTTTTTTTGGGACATTTACTTTTTCTGTCGATCCTTTTCCCTTCTTTTGTCAAATTTCTTAATAGCATGATGTGAGCAAACCAGTTAGAAATGTTTGTGATGAGGGCAATCACAAACACAGATACTCTCGCACGTGCATATACACTCGCAAGCACAAACACAATTTATATACAGATATATATATATATATATATATATATATATATATATATATATATATATATATATATATATATATGTATGTATGTATGTATGCATACATATATATATGGGTGTGTGCTTATATAATATATATATATATATATATATATATATATATATATATATATATATATATATATATGTATGTATGTATGTATGCATACATATATATATGGGTGTGTGCTTATATATATATATATATATATATATATATATATATATATATATATATATATATATATATATATATATATATATACAAACTCTTAAAGAACAGTATACATTTTAATATTTTTAATATTCTTAATATTTTTTAATATTTTAATTGATATCATCTTATTATAAATACCATTCGGTTTTAACACGTATATAATAACTCGATACATCTCTGAAGAGCGGAATTATTGCCAATATGCTTATCTATATTGATTACATTATAATGGCAATAATATCCGTGAAACGATCGTAAGATGCTTTTAAACTTTGAACTTTCATAATATTTATACTCAATTACGCATACATTTTTATATACATTTATATACGCATGTATTTTTATACACATTTATAATTTTTGATATATATTTATATTTTGTATATATTAAATTTTAATTTAATTATAATTTAATATATTACTATGTCATAATAAACATATATCTTTCGGAGATTTGGATACTGATTTCCTGTGAATATTATTAATAATATAAAGACATATATATATATATATATATATATATATATATATATATATATATATATATATATATTATAATCATAAATATATAGGGATTGACAGTAACCTGCTTCTCCAACATACTGAGAATTCAGAAATAGCAGTCAAAGAACTACTGATTTCAAAACTACAAATTATTACTCTAGATTGATAG
>NC_142933.1:29749797-29754797 GCF_046866305.1 Octopus bimaculoides
TATATGTATATATATATACTAGCTGGCGTACCCGGTAATTGCTGGGAAAGCGGGGCTTATCCTTTTGTTCCGTTCTCATAACTGATTCACTAATCCAATAACAACAATACAAAGTATGTAGCCCTTAAAATGGTGTTTGTGCATTTACAGACAATACTGAACTGTCTTACACAGGATCTTGCTTTTAGAAATTTCTAATAAATTATGAATATCCAAATTGTGAAGTCAGTTAAGTAATAACATGAAATTAGTTACCCGATTGTATGAATACAAATAAAGTAACCTCGAAAAGGGTTTTAATGCGTTCCCAGAGTATATAGAACTTAGGAGGAAATATTAATAAGGTATGTATACTAAAATCGTGAAGCATGTTACGCAATAACAGACTAATCAGATATGAGATAATAACAATTCAAAGTAAATAACTCTGAAAAGGGCTTTTGTGCGTTCTCAGAGAATATTACCCTCAACGGCGCTAGTGGTGGTATATTCGTGAATAAGTCACTAACCGAAGTAATTGGATCTATTGTTTAGGAAAATACTATTTACTTGCTTAAGGACTGTACTGGATAAATTGCGAAAATAAGTCTAATAGTTCAAATACTAAGAAATACGAATACTCAATTTGACCCAAATGATTTAAGAAAATGGATAGGCTATTTCCATTGCCTGTTAAAATAAAATATTATATATATATATAAGAATCCCTTTCAGGGACCCTTTTATTGATTTTTCAACAATCTCAGTATGACATGAAGTTTCCAGACATGAGTTCTACTCACGTGTCAAGTTTCATCAAAATCGATAAAACGATGTAGGAGAAGTTAGCTAACAACTCCACAAACACACCCTCATACAGAATTTCCCACATATGTAGTTGAAATATGATAAACTGAAAATAGTTCTTATATTCACGGAAGGGGATCAGAGTTGCCAAATATACGAATAAGATTAAAAAAGTTAAGAAAAGAGTAGATAACAACCGGGCTACATATGTTTCATAATGAGCGGAACCTCATTATGTTTCATAATGAGAGAGAGAGAGAGAAGGAGAGAGAGAGAGAAAGAGAGAGAGAGATAGAGAGAGAGGAAGGTGAAAGAGAGAGGGGAGAGAGAGAGGGGAGAGAGAGGGAGGGGAGAGAGAGAGAAAGAGAGAGAGAGGGAGAGAGAGAGAGAGAGAGAGAGAGAGAGAGAGAGAGAGAGAGAGAGAGAGAGAGCACCTTCGGCCATGGAATTACACCTAGAAATTTATCCTCCGAGGTATAAGTCCGGGCAAGATGTTTTTGCGGAAAATTAGCAATCACCTATGCACAGAAAGCCGATACATTCTTGCATCAGTGACGTCGCAACTCATTTCTACGTGAAATAAAATGTCTTGCTCTAGAACACAACACACTGCCTCATGGTTGTTAGCCCGACGCTGTAGCCACTGAGCTGTGTATATATGGATGGATGTATGCATATATATTATACATTTGCGCCAGATAACATTTCATGTGGTGTGACGGTAGATTTAAACCACATGTCAGCATATCTTTATTTAAAGATGTTGATAAGTAATATGAACATATGTCGGCAGGTCTAAGTATGCTAAGAATTTCTATTGAGAATTTAGTTCGGGTAACATAATGCACAAATTATCTTTGAGACAGAGACCAAATCCAGAAATATCGTTTCTAATTTTACGTTATGTAACACTGTCCAAAATTCACGTATAATATATTTATAATTTACTTCAACTAAATATTTAGAAATACATTTCGAATGTTCTCTACATAAATTAACGTGGGGGAGATTAGCTATCTATATAAATACGTTCCATAAGTTCATGATTATGGGTGTATAATAGACATACTGAGACTGTAGTTGAATTGCGAAGTATTTCATCAAGCTGTCATGTCTTCAAAGAGCCATTCATTTATTCACTGTCAAAGATGGCAATCCTAAACCAAAATTCATAGGAAATGGTGAGTAATGAGTTCAGAGTCTTAAATATCAGATCACATTTAGTGTTTTATATATATATATATATATATATATATATATATATATATATATATATATATATATATATATATATATATATATATATATATATATAGTGGCCAAGGGATCGAGAATGGGCACCAACTATGCAAAACCTGTTCGTCGGCTACGTTGAAACCCTAGTATTTTCAAGATTTACGGGCCCCACGCCCGAACTATACGATCGTTATACTGATGACAGTATCGACGCAACCTCACTCTCCCGCGAACAACTAGACTCCTTCCTCTACTTTGTCCAGTCTTTCCATCTTGCCCTCGAATTCTCCTGCACTATTTCCGACACTTCCATCGCCTTTCTCGACATTTCGGTCAGCATTCATCACTCACCACCTCTATCCACTACAAAGACACCGACACACACTCATACCTTAACTTCTCCTCCTCCCACCCTGAACACACCAAGCTCTCCATCCCCTACTCCCAATTCCCCCGTCTGCGCAGGCTCTGCAGTGACAACCATGAATTGGAGACACAATCTCAATTCATGGCTCGCCACTTCGTCCTTCATGAATATCCTCTCACCACTACTCACACCGCACTTGCCAGAACACTTCCGTGGACCATACATCTACTCTCTCTTCCCGCATCCACCCCGCCGTTACCCGTATCCCGTCCGCCCTCACCTACCACCCCTCCACCCTGCATCTCCAATGCACCATTCTCCGAGCCTTCCGGCGACTCCAGTCCGTAACCTCCATTTTGCATGACCTCCCTAATCTACCCCTCCTTCAAACGAGCCCACAACCTACCTGACCTCCTGGTCCACTGTTTCTTCTCTAACTCCACCTCCCAGCCCGGATTTTCCCTCTGCTCCCGCCTACGCTGCCGCACTTGCCCCTACCTCTCCAGCACTACCATCCTCACAGGCACCCATCATCATCCCTATCCTTCACCTGCACTTCTAGTAACGTCAGTTATTACATCTCCTGCTCCCTCTGTCCTTCTCTGTACATCGGTCAAACAGGACGTCGCTTGACTGACCGGTTCGCGGGACACCTCCAAGATTCAGACTCGGCAACGACACCCCGGTCTCGCACCATTGCCGCCGCGCCGGTCATTCTTTACAACAACTATCTGTGTTCGGATTGTCCTTGCACAAGGGCCATCCGCTCTCCCGTCTTCACCGTGAACAGGAATTAATCTTCTCTCTTCTCGCCTATGCGCACATGGGCTGAACTGCCCTAACCTCTCCATCTTCTCCCCTCCTCTCTCCATCTACTCCCTTCCTCTCTCTTCTCTTCCTCTCACACCTACTTCCTCTCTTCATTCTCACCTACCTCTCCTCTCCTATCTTGCTCTGACACCTACTTCTTCTCATCACTCCTACCCAGCATCTCCCTTCCACCCTCTCCCTTCATCGTAACCCTCAACATGCACACCCCACCCCTACATATCCCAACCCCACCATCCCTATACATCCCAATCCCACCCCACACATCCCACTCCTACATTCCCCAGTCTACCCCACACCTCAGCCCACCTCGCATCCCCACTCTCGCATCCCCATTCTCGCATCCCCTACGCTCGCATCTCCACGCTCGCATCCCCCACACCCTAACACCACCACACCACACACCACCACACATCATGCCACACCGCACCGCACCGCACACCACCACACCACACACCACCACTCCACACCACAACACACCACACCATAACACAACACATCACCACAACACCACAACACCACAACACACCACACACCACCACACCACACAATGCTACACCACACCACATCACACCACTCCACGCACACTAGCACTGACCACTTCCCATCACCCACACTCCACCATCCACACCATCATCCACGCACCTACACGTCATGGTTACCAGCCCAAATCCACACGGAAACACACGCTCTCACATACACAAGCACGCGCACCTTCGTTTTGGGATCACCATTACTTTATTATCTCCTCATCTTCCTAGCTGTCCTGTCTGACCACCTCTGTCCAGCCATCGCCATGATCGACCGCTAGTCACTAAAGTTTTTTGTATTATTCGCTCTCGGTTTATTGTCTCGTGTTCCTTTCTGTAGAAGAGCGTAGGCTCGAAATGTAAAAGACTTTCTCACCTTCCCGAGCGTTAAACTAATACACCTGTTTGTTGTTTACACACCTGTCTTCATTTGTTTTTTTTTGTAAATTCCAACATATATACATATGTATGTATGTATGTATGTATGTATGTATGTATGTATGTATGTATGCATGTATGTATGCATGTAAATATCGAAAGGTAATGTTTATGCCCATGTAAACGTGGATGTTCTATTACAACAGACTATACAGCGCTGGATACCAAGAGAGAAACACCAATATTGGTCGAAGGCTTGGTTTCAAAATCTTGGGATCCCGTGGCATCAGTCCTTTACAAAACTCATGCCAAGACACACATTCAACGTTTCCTGAACGATTATCTCCACAAATTCCAGGCAAACTATTTACATCCGGATATATCTCTGCAAGCATTAAACTCTTTACTCGTATGTGCTTCGTTGCCCAGAGTATGACTGCAATAGGAAACATCATTAAATATTTTTTCCAGATGGTGCTACTATGTTAGGTATGGCCTGGTAGTATATAAACAATATATTCAAAAGAGATGTCTCAAGAATTCAATCACCACTACCATCTACAACAATTCACTTTCAAGGCACTTGACCATTTAACTTCCTACTACTATCATGGCACTCCCGCGTTCTCCTGTTCCTGCTCCTCTTTCTTCTTCTTCTTCTTCTTCTTCTTCTTCTTCTTCTTCTTCTTCTTCTTCTTCTTCTTCTTCTTCTTCTTCTTCTTCTTCTTCTTCTTCTTCTTCTTCTTCTTCTTCTTCTTCTTCTTCTTCTCTGCCGAGAATTCACAATTATCTCGAACCCACAAGAGTAAACAAGAGAGACAGAGACAGGCAGAAACAAGGTATGTATGTATGTATGTATGTATGTATGTTCTAAA